>NC_090888.1:33818791-33828791 GCF_036669925.1 Montipora capricornis | reverse complement strand
CTTAGTTGAAAATTGCTGAGGGGCGCTCTTAAAGCTTTCCAGAACATGACATTAAATCTTTAGCCTACTCCTTCCATAAGCAGAACAACTTTCTGTACTGGTCGCTCGACAACAGAGCATTTGGCATGACTTCCCTTCTGGGGGTTTCTGGATCCCAGCTTGACTTTTACTGCACGAACGAGACCTTCCTGATTCATTGAAGTCTCCACGACCATACCAAGAGGCCACTCGTTTGTGGGAACTCTGTGTTGCACAATAACGACGTCTCCTATCTTCAGATTTCTTTTGGGCACTCCTTTCGCCATCTAATCCAGAACTGCCCAACCAGGAACTGAACTCGTCACAATCTCTTTCGAGCGTACACTTCCTCTTTAACGAAATTACTGGAAGGTGGGAGAAGTGTCTAATTCTTCATTGTAAGCAGATGATTCGGAGTTAAAGGCTCCAAACTCTTCGGGTCATTCAGGCACTGGCATGTCAATGGTCGACTGTTGATTATGGCCATGACTTCATACAAGAAGGTGCATCGAGTCTTCCTTTGTACTCGTTAAGGATGGTGTTTAGGATGCTTCTTGTGGTCCTAATCTGTCTTTCCCATACTCCTCCCCAGTGACTGGAACAGGGAACATTCGTGACAAATTCGCAACGATTGGCTGTCAAATAGGTTTGAATCCTGTCCTTGTCCAGCTCCTTAGTGGCGTTTGCGAGTTCATTTCTTGCTCCCACAAAATTAGAGCCTTGGTCAGATCTCAGCTGTTGAATGGGTCCTCGAATTGCAGCAAAGCATCTCAAAGCGTTGATGAAGGCATCAGTTGTCATGTTGTGTAATTATTCTACATGTATGTGCACTGCTCGGGAACTCATGCAAGTAAATATCACTTCATATCTCTTCAACTCTTTCCTTCCTTAATCGTGAATGGTCCAAAACAGTCATTCCACAGAATGTAAAGGGCGGGGCTGATTCCACTCTATCTTCTGGAAGGTTTGCCATCTTTTGGCCTTCAGTTGGTCATCTCTGACGTCTACATTTGTACACATTTATAAATGTACGAGGCTACTGTGGCATTGACACCCAGTATCCATAATCCATTGGAACGAATTTCGTTGACGGTCATTCCTTTCCCTTGATGCTTGACCTTCTTGTGAAAATGATCGATGAGCAGATTAGTAACTTGCGAATTCCTTAGAAGGACGATGGGGTGTTTAACTTCAAAAGGCAAGGTTGAATTTTCCAGCCGTCCACCAACTCTTATCAGTCCCTGTTCATCAACGAAAGGATCCAACTTTAAGAGGGCACTTTCCCTTGAAATCTTGGCGTTCTGTTCCTTCTGGCTTAAACTTGTAATCTCGTTCTAGAAAGCTGTGCCCTTTATCTCTTTGAAAATAAGCCTTTCAGCATCTTGTCGTTCAGCTACTGTTGTGGTGACTGTCCTTGGCTTGTTCTTCATGAAAGGTCTCTTAAGGTAGGAAACCACTCCCACTGCCTTTGGCCAACTGGAACATCTTGTAATGAAGTCAATGAGATAGAAGGGTTCCTTGACAGTAGTGGCGCGTACGGTGGCTTTAACTTCCGGATCTCCAATTTGAATGGTAGGAATCTCTTCTTCACTGGGCGGGATTTCTTTCTCCCAGAGAAATGCAGGTCCACTGAACCGGTTCGATTTCATTACCTCTTCTGCATTTAAGCCTCTGGAGGCGTGATCCGCTGGATTATTATTGGTATCAATGTATCGCCATTCTTTGATATCAGTGTTCGACCTGATTACTTGTACTCTATTGGCAACAAACGTGTGGAATCTTTTGGCGTCGTTATTGATGTAGCCAAGGATTACCTTGGAATCAGTCCAAGAGTACTGCTTCATATTAACGTAATTTAATTCTTCTTGAACCATCACAGCAACCTTCGCTGAAACAACTGCAGCGGTAAGCTCCCATCTTGGTATCGTAGTAATCTTCGTTGGAGCGACGCGGGACTTTCCCATTACCAATGAAACAGGAACGTTTTCATCTTCATCCTTAACTCTTAGATAGGAGCATTGTCCATATCCAGACGTGCTTGCATCAGCAAAACTGTGTAGTTCATACGTCTTCTTGCCATTGGATCAAAGACAACTCTGATCTTGTTTTCTTTGGATGATAGACGGCATGGTGAGGTATGTACCATTTCACTCCTTCTTGTCGCGCAAGCACTGGTGCGTCTTCGGCATCACCCCTGTTTAGAACTTCATTCATGAACTTGAGGTAATCTTCTTTATACCTTGGATCTTTCAGGAACTTTCGTTTGAGATGCTCCAGACGAATCAACGCCATCAAATGGTTGTCAGGTAAAATAGGGCGTTCCTTGAATGGCAGAGGCATTTCATAGTGTCCGTTTGCAGTCCTCTCAATTCCTTCTTCCATGATCTTCAGGAAATTTAAATCCTCTTGAGAAGTCTTCTTATCATTCTTAGCTCCCTGAAAATCTGACTCGAACAATGTCAGTCATTGTTACAGCGGGTATTTCCTTTACTGCAACCTTGTGGCAAAGAGAACGTCCACTCCTTACCTCACTTCCACCAACGATACTCCATCCAAGATCAGTTTTAATGCCATATGGTTCGTTATTGCGGCCAGCAAGAACGTCTCTTGGTGTCAACGCCTGCGAGCAATCGTATTCAATAAGCAACCCAACGTTCCAGTCGAATAGGTCATGCATTTCGTCTTCAATTGATCTCAAGTGTTCCCAGTTCTTAGCTATTTCCTTGTAAAAGCTACCGGAATACAAATCTTGACGTCAGAATTATATCCCCTTACTTGTAGGCTTGAGACTCTTTGGCTCTCGACGAGTGAGTCTTGACTTGTGATAGTGCTCACTCGAAGGTTTGTTGGCTGAGTTTCTGCATTAAGTTCATCGCAGGTTTCCTTGAGGATAAACGTAGCATCGCTTTGCGTGTCCAAGATTGCGTAAACCAATATTTCCTTGTCGGGCCTCGATAATGATGACAGCCAAATGGGAACTATCATAGAGGTGCTGGCAATGGAGGCGCCTTGGGATGTACATGAAGTAGTCCTGCGAACATTGGTGGGTTCCTGTCCTTCACTTCTCTTCTTTTCTTCTGGCTTCTTAGGAGATCTTTCTTCGTGAAGACAGGTGGGGTGATTCTTGTTACAGGTCGCACAGGTCAGCCTCTTCTTACAATCACTAGACATGTGTCCCTTTCTCAGGCATCCAAAACACACGCTGTTTCCTTTAACAAACTTCAGTTTGTTTTCGGGTCTCTGGCTTGAACTTATCGCAGGCATTCAACAGATGGTCGGTCCTTTTGCAGAATGAACATTGCCGTTGCAACTTTGAGGTTCTGTTGGTTCTTTTGAACTTGGTGTTATGAACTGACTTTTTGCCGTTGTATCTCGGGTTTGGTTCCTGGTGAGTGATGTCTGTTGCCCTTTCCACGTCCTTTACGGCATGACACGACGAAATAGGATTGCATAGGAGATCTGCTTCAGCAATGATGAAGGTTGTGAAGGTCCTGAAATCTGGATACTTCTTCTCTTCTTTCATTCTACTTGTAACTGCTCTGTTCCATCGTGAAATAAGCTAGTCTGGTAGTCTAGTAAGTAACTTCTGGTTTTCCATGTAGTCATTCAAGACGGTTAAATTCTCAATCACTTGCATAGCAGTTTCCACACTTGTTAAGAAATCAGCAAATCTTCTGAGGCCTTGGTGATCTTTCATTCCAATCTTGGGCCATTTTCGTAGCTTGTCTCTGTACGCATTTGTTACTATAAATGGGTGACCAAACCTCTCGTCCAGAATGTTCCATGCTCAATCGTAGGCTTCCGATGAACCTTGCAGGAAAAGCCCGTTTATAGCTTCTTTGGCAGATCCACTTACGTATTGCTTCAAATAGTACATCTTTTCACTTGATCGTAAGTTCTGTCGGTGTATGAGGGCATGAAAGGACGAGTTCCAATCCGGATAAAGGATGGGCTCACCGTTAAAGATGGTTGGTTCAGGTGCTGGAAGGTGACTCATGCTGAATGAATCGGCTATCGCTGTGACGATTGAGGTGATAGTATCTACACTTGCTGGTGACACTTGCGGTTGAACGTGTGCAGGATGGGTGGTTTCACCTTCTACGGCTGAGGCTGTAGAGTGGGCTGCGCTGTTGAAATTGGAGTGTTCGCGTCTGGTACTGAATACTTGGGTTTTTGAGGTAGAATGAAGGACGCTGCTTTTGTTTCAAGGTTTATCTAGATAGGAGAAGTTTGTAAATAATCATCTTCAATGGAATCCATATCGCCCTCAAATTCTTCTACTTCCTCGTATACCTTTAACTTAGCCCTTGCTATTTCTATTTGTTTCTTGGCTTCCATTTGTTCCAACTCCAGTTTTCTCTGTGCTAGCTCTGCTTCCATTCTTGCAGTGGCTTCCTTATGTTTTGTTTCTTCTTGTAGGGCGTTAAATTTGACTTCCCTTGCAGCCAGTTCTGCAGCAGCATCAGCTTTCTTTAAATCGATGAGAGAGGGTGCCTTTGAGGACCGACTGCTTCTTGACCGGCATGACTTTGTTGATCCCTTACTCGATCTACTTCTGACGGATTTAACATCTTCGTTGCATGACGCAGCTATGGATTTCCTTTCCAGCATTTGTGTTAGTGCATCACATCCGTCCATTTTCTGACGAATTTCTTGTCCTGGATTCCGTTCGATCCATATTTTATCGTATATCTTCTCTATTTTGTTACGGAATTCCCTCAAACGGAGAATCGCTTCTTCCTTTTCTACTTGCGACGACGGCGTCTGTTTAGCCATTAAAGACTCGATTTCTGTTGCTTGCGTTCTCCATGCATTGTATGCTTCATGAAACCTCGCGACGAGCTGATCTTTGTCCTTCTCATGCTCTCTCTGACGCTGCTCTTGATAGGCCCCGCCCTTTTCGCTAAGCGTTCGAACTCTAGTAATTCGTGGTTCGGACTCAGACTGCTCCTGGCTTACATTCATGCTATTTTTAGCTAACTGATCGCCATTTACTTTAATTGCAAGTTCAGCTTGTACAGAACTCGTTAGCTCTTCTTGATTAATTAAATCTACTACTTGACTTGCTGAGCTAGACATTCTTAATTAGCAAGTCTTAATGTTGCTTGAAAAAACTTCTTCTTAAATCTTAATACTTTGCAACCAAAAGGCCGCACGTAACGTGACAAAATAATTGAGAAGAACATGCAAACGTTAACTTAAATATAATATGGTTATTTTGGCGGGACTTGCCGAATCTTCTTAAATAAACAGTGTCTCTGTAATTGTAATGTTCTTGCAACTGAGAAACTCATAAACCTTTACTTAAATTACTTGTGTTACTTATGGTTTCCGTCGCTGAACCTTCTTTCGTTGTTTTCGCACTGTTTGCCTTCAAGGATTTTTACGCTTCCTGAGCTTGATTGGTTACAGGCTTGACCTTTGGTTGTTTATCCTCCTGCTTGACTTGCAGTTGTCTTCGCTTGGAGTCTTCTTGTGATTCATCAAGTTCTCACTATTGCTTCAGTGGTTTGGTTAGACGTTGTTCACAAACTGATGTTTATTAAAATCCTTTAAAACTCTTTAAACACAGTGAGAACTAAAATAAAAGATACAAATAAATTACAAATTGTGAAGATTGCGAAAATAACAGGATATAAAAATGTCTTACACGCTTCGAAAGTTACAAAAGTAAAAGGAAAAAACTTAAGATCAATGTACAAATAACAGTAAAACGATGTCGTACACAACTTGACTTTAACTGAAGCCTTAAATCTTAAATTTACAATTATAAGCGATGAAATTGAACTTAAGCGAGTAAAGCTACAAACCGTGTACATAAACAAACTAAAATAGCATCAAAGATAATTACCTTGGTGCCGCCTTGATCACCAGAACAATGATAAACTTGGAGAAACTTGTTAACTTATGGTGAATTAACAGATCTTGCGTCAACTGATTTTGTTAACGATAAAACTAACCTTTTATAACGGTAGTTGGGTGTCGCGGCGCTTACGCATGAGTTTTGCGACACCATAGAACTTACTCAAAAGATCTAGAGACTACGGTAGCGTACACACGAAACTAATACGCATGAAAAAGCCTTACATAACTGAATACACATTAAAGAAACTTCCAACAACTAGGAATAGTGCTCTTAAGGATGCAAAGTCTAGAAACTGAGCGTTAAACAGCTTAAGGACGTTCGCGCCAAAATCTTCCTACAGTGAGATTTTCTTCATTTCTCGCCTAGAGTTAGGTCATAAAGTACTTACTCCAAAAATGAAAAAAAAATGGGGGTCACCAACTTTGTTTTGGAGAAAATGGCAGTGGAAAAATGCCTTCATTTCGAGAAATCGGTCATAATAGCGAGATGTAGCCTCATCTGCTCATCCATCAAAAATCATAAAAATAAACTGTTGGAGTGAAAGTTTCCGTGCATAGGTTTTTAGGAGTGAGATTTTTAGCTAACTGTATGCCGCTAGGGATGTGGTAAACAGTAGAGTTCATCCTCGACGAGCGTTTTCGTAAGCTCTATCCGTTGCAACCACAACAGGAATTCGATGGCACGAGGAAAGAAAATGTTAAAAAAAGATAACTTCTTACGGTGAGAATTTTTTCATTTCATCATATTTTGTAGATAGTAAGTAAAGTGAGTGATTCATGATTTAAAAAATGGGGGTCGCCGATGATCTGAACGAGTAAAATCGATGTGATTTTGCAAAGCTCTTGGAAATTTCGTTTGCCACGCTTTTGCGTGACCTGTCGTGCAAGGACTGGAACCCAAGAGAGGATCGATCGTTGAAGAGATGAAAGGTTTTTACCGAAAAAAAAAACCTTTCTCGAGCATAGCAATGAAGTTTTACGCAGGGGCCATCTTCATTTGGTTGGTGTTTTGTATAATATCTCTCCATTGCCGTCATCCTCATCCTCTGGAGTTTGTTTTTTGTGAAATTTTATCACTGATTGTTTCCACGCAGGTCCGCACGAGGACGAAAATACTGCTCAATTTTCACGAAAGTAAAGGAAAAGAACTTTAAAAACATGCATTCACTTTGAACTTAAGTTCGTAGGGTAATAAAAACATTACAAAGAAACAGCCCCAATAAATTTACGCAACGGTTCATCCACGAGTTTTCCAAACTTTCAGCCACTAGTCTACTCGATCAGCTGCCTTTTCCAGAGCTTTTCCATCCTCCCGCTTACTTCTCTTTTAAGTTTCATGATGATTCGGTAATAAATGTGCCATTCTTTTGCCGGCCTGGAATTTTTTCGTCGGTGTTTTTTGTCGCCAAGTTATTTTAACTGATGCTTGAAAAATATGCATGAAAGTCAAGTAGACTAGTGCATGACTGATAAAACCTCGCGAATATCAGTCGTGCAGTAGTCTACTTGACTTTCATAAATATTTTAAATCAATTTTGACTGATCGCGACCTTCTCTGATCCAATGCTGAGCAAGACTTATCGTCCACGGTTTTTGCAAAGGTTTTAAAACCTCAACTTCACAAATGCTCAAAGTAATGCGTGACATTTTATAGTCTCGTTACCTGCGCAGTAACGTTGCGCACAAACAATTAGTGCGAACGTCCTTAAATAAGAAACCTGTTGAAAACTTGCGCAATGTTGCGCATGCAAAATTTGTTGCTGAAGCGCGCACCGCTTTAAGGGTCGTACATGACGTGCGCACAATTTAACTGGTGTCACTACAGGTGGGGCAACAGAAGCTTCCTTCACCGGAACGTGGGCAAAATGACAAAGATCGAGGCAAAATACGAGAATTTAAGCAAAGAGACGGCAAAGCATCATAAGACGCAGAGCATGACGGAATCTGAAGGACATAGCTCAAATTCCGTGATGCGCTAATTATGTATGCGATTAGAATAGTAATTTATCCTCACTGCATACCTATTACCACATCACCCGACTGACCCCAAAAGTACCCCGAAGCATACAAAACCACACAACAAAAGCTACAGAACACAATTTAATCCAACCTCTCCCATTACTCAGAAATCTCCTTCAACCCTGATAGGAGGACTAGGGTAACAACAACAGATGAAAGTGAAAATCGTTCAATTGGTACAAACTGGTTGCAGATTGTCGGGGTGAGACACAGGCACTGTGACCAAACCAGTAGCACTAGGAAGAACTTCCTCAAAGATCATGAGAGAGGATGGGAGTAATGTTGAGCCATCTCCCCACTCTTTCAACCATTTTTTTTTTGTATCCACATTTTCAGAAATCGAAGAATACAAGATTAGTGTCCCATGAACATTTAACAAAGAAATTAAGAAATTGCGTTTTTTGCCATCAAAAATGGGGGGTCGACTTATACATGGGATCGACTTATACACGGGTAAATACGGCTATATACAGTACTGTGCAAAAGAAATGAGAGCGAATTTCGAGAAATACGTTAATTTTTCTAGCGAATTTTCAGGGAAATTTTTGCCCTTGCTTAATGGGAGACGGATCCACAATGGCTGACCTAAAGACGTCCGAATATTGCCCTCAGCTCCAGTTTACTTGTGCTATTTGCTTACTCGTGTTTATCACTTCAGGTTAGGTCTGGTCTCCAAGTGTCAATGGTTTTCAAACAACCTGCCTTTGAACCTCTTTATACCACAGAGTACACTCATTCGGATCGAAAATCCATAATCTTGATTGGCTGGTAACAGATACCAGGTTCTGTTATCATTTTAATAAAGGGCTTAAGTTGCTGTTGCCGCAAAAATCACACCCTATTGTTTAGTTAGGGTGTGTTCAATTGGGAAATCCGGATTTCGCGACAGATTTTGTTAATTGAAATCCTTACCCGACATGGATTTCCAATTCGTGAATCTCTGACAAAATCCGTTTCGGGATTTTGTGTTCGATTGGAAATCCGAAGATCCAGATTTTAAGATCTAAATCCAGATTTCCCAATCGAACACACCCTTAGTTTGAAAGCATATTGTTGCGTGCCGGAGTTACCAAGTCTATTGTTAGTGAGTAAGCTAGTTTTAGAACAAGCTCAACAGTTATTGAATTATCTGCATGCACACACAAAAGTGTTTGCTTAAACGTCGTAGTGTGTTTAGCTGTTTGAAGAAAACACAGTTAAGCAGTTTTGACTGTTAATACGCAATATCATTACGCAACTAGATTACCACCGCTCCAAAAGCAAAAATCACACCCTATTGTTCAGTCTGTTTGAAAGTAAATTGCAATGCGCTGTCTAAAAATGAGTAATTTCTTTGCAACCAGCCAAGTCTATTGTGTCATTATTTTTTGGCACGCACCAGTGAGTGAATTTTCGGCATCACTGCAAAAATAAATTAGTGATGTCTCTGGTTCTACAAAGCGTACAGAGACGATTAAAACGGCAAAATACTGTGGCTTCTAGGCTGAAATTCGATATAACATTGTTTATGATGCGCCATCTAAAAAAGAGTAATTTCTTTGCAAGCAAAGTCTATTGTGTTGTTATTTGAGTGTGAATTTTCGGCGTCACGGTCTACATAAATTAGTTTCATGGATGGTGTCAGGTTGTGTCACCCAAGTTACGTCGCCCCAACTTTTAAATACACTATACTTACAAAGTCAAAGTTTGTGAACTATTCATCGATCGATTAACTCGAACAACTTAGGAAGTACAACGTGCTTTAGAAAAGCATGTAGCTTGAGAAGTTAAAACTTGAAACTTGTATACGTTTTCTCCGTTCCCAGGAATACCTTTGATTGAAGACCGGCATGAACACAAAGCTGGTAAAATTTTTCAATTAAACAGTACCTTAGACTCCTCGGCAGTCAAAGCACGTAAACGAGTCTACGTTTATTAAATAAAGCATGAACTAAATTCATCCAAAAGAAACATAACAACAGATCACTGATGGGAACCCCTGAGGTTGGGGCAACAAGGCGATGGGGTGACACAACCTACATGCTCATGGATATACCCCTAGGAGTCCCCTAGGTTACATTCTCATTTTACAGATTAAATTTAAGTGCCCATTTTAGTG
>NC_090888.1:33803791-33813791 GCF_036669925.1 Montipora capricornis | reverse complement strand
TCAGTATGAATATCAACCCTAGAATTACGTACGTAGTCTCGGCACTCGACCATTCTGCCGTCCTTAAAAACGCCACCCCACAAGCGTTTAGAGGCATCACAGAACAGGGAAACTATACAGTGTTGCTCCAACCTCCAAGGCAAGCAATCTCAACAATCGTCTGAAAAGTGTCTTTAAACGTTTAAAAACAATTAGTTAGCTTTGAGCGAAGCCAGACCAATGTAGGTTCTAAAAGCGTTCGAACCCCTTCTACCGAATCCGAAAAACCTTTCTCAGACGCATTACACGCTGCACCAATGCAGAAGCTATGGCTCTTGTAGCGAGAACAATCAAGGCCGCAAAAGTTCAAAGCATGACGGAGGTCAATGTTAAAATGTGTCGAGATTGCCCTGCCAGCTGCACACATGAACAAGGGGCCTTTATGGTAACCCCTAAGTTTAATGTAGTCGATTAAAGTCTGCACGGGGCAAAATGTTTCTGAAGGTTTGCTTTCTATGGTTATGACAAACTGCCGATTATTCGTGTTGTGTTTAAACTTAGTGATCACAATCTTGACAGCCGACACTCGATCAAATTGCAGAACGGTGTAAACTTGCGTTTTACTTGTGCAAGATAATTCACCCATTCTGAAGAAACCATAAAATGCTGTCATGAACATTGCCCCGAACAGAGATCTCCGATGAGCAGATGGACTAGTATGCTGCAAAGCGCTAACTAATTCATACAATAATGGACGTGAAATGGGCATACAAACATCGGCTTGACCGCGGCGGCCTAAGGCCACAAGAAGCTTTTCAACTAAAAATGATTTGGTTGGATCGTAGTGTATATATGTACATATGCTATGGCTGATAGGTATGAGTTGATGGTAGCAGGAGCTAGGCCCTTGGCACATTAAAAGGAAATGAATAATGCAATACACGCGGTCAAAACAGAGAAATGTAAATCGGCACTCTGATAGCAGGTATACAATTCAGTAAAGACGACCCAAGCACGTGAGTATTATTTGTGAGACTGCTCCGACAATGAGGAATGTAATAATTATTTTAACGTATCGACTACTTCTGCGGGAGAAGGGTCTCAGGAACATGGGTTGGCTCTGGCTCGGCATCTGGGAAGGCTTTCCTGAAATCTACAATCTGTAAAGGAGAAATTAAGTCTGCCCAGGTATTGTCAACACCGAATACATAATTAGCCCATAGTGATGTTAGGACAAGGTCACGTACTAAGATCATGATCATGGGTTGTTTTGAAGTCTGCTTATTGATAATTTCAACCAAAGCTGCATCATCCATAAACAGAGTGACACATCGGTTGCTCATTTGACATCCCCACACGTGGAGCGAGATAGTAATTGGAAAGAGCTCCAAAAATGCAATGTTCAATGATTTCCAATTGGCAGGCCATTCTTGTAAAACCAATGCTTCCCAGAAAATTGCGCCATAGCCCTTTGAGCCCATAGAGGCGGTGAAACCTGCCACGGTTCTTCTAGAAAAAATGTACAGCTGTTAAAATCTCTTAAAAATTAAAGCCATACGTGTAAATCACGACGACAGGCTTCCGTTATCCGTATACGATGGTGAGGGAGATGAACACCCTTTGTGAGATCAATAATCCTCCGAAGAAAGACCCGACCAGGTAGAACAACTGAACAAGTAAAATTCAATAATCCAATGAGAGATTGAAGTTCTTCCAGGGTAGTTTTACGGCGTTTGTGGATGTCCAATAACTGAGCATTGCATTTTTGAAGCTTATTGTCCGGCAGACGCGCTTCCATATTAATCGTGTCGAGTGTTATCCCAGCAAACTGTAAAGTGGTTGAAGGACCTTCCGTTTTTTAGCCTTTCTTATAGGTACTCCTAAACGATCATATAGGCTCAAAAAGTTGTTTAAATCGGAGTCACATTTCCCTTGAGAGGTAGCAATAGACAAGACATCATCCAGAGTATGCAAAACTTCGGAAGCACAGAGATAATGTTTAGCAAGCCACTCGAGCACAGTGCTAAAAGCTTCAAACATAGTGCAAGACGAAGAACAGCCCATCGGCAGACACCGGTCAAAAAAGTACACATTATTCCATGTCATACTCAGTAAATGGTAATCGTTAGGGTAAATCGGAATGATGCGGAAAGCTGATTTGATATCGGTCTTGGCCATGCAGCAAGCCCGACCTAACGACTTAATGAGTGTGATTGAAGCATATTGAACCGGAATAAAATAATTCACCAATGACCTATCGGGGTATCACAAATTGTGTATAAGACGAAATTCTCGTGGGGATTTCTTAGGAACTACGCCTAAAGGTGAAGGAATAAAATTATGGATAAGAAAATGGACCTACAATTCTCCCAGCGCACAATTCTTTCTCAAGTTTAGCAGCTAAGATTTCACGTTGTTCCTTCACAATGCGCAAATTTGAAGCAAGACGTATCCGGCTAGTACAAAAACCCAACACGAAATCCAAACGAAAAACCATCAATCAAAAATTGCTTAAGAACAGGGACATATTTGTGTAAAAGGGGGCTAAGTGTGGATACTTATACCGGCGTTACTGGCGGGCTGTTTACTATGTGATGGAGTTGCGATAGCTCTATCTCCAGCTGGTTTGGGAATGTTTGGGGCAGATTGACAGGATGTTGCTGCATGTTTACCACCACATTTGGAGCATTTATGTGTATATCTGCAGCCCGCACAGGGACGTCCGGCGTTGAACGTGAAACACACCCCTCTGACCATTGGTTGTTTGCCCCTCAACCTTGAGTTGGGCTTTTTGGTTGCAAAATATCCAGATTTGGCACGAAAAGTCATTGCAAGATGCCATAACTCCCAATGCACCACTCCCCAAGGGTACTTTGGGGGTCTTGACGAAGATACCGGAACTGTTCAACGTGTGGCGATGTCGCACACGGTTTTGCAAAATTGCATCAAATTTCACGTGTCTCTGGAAAATTTTTCGCAGTATACTGCCACAAAAGTGTGGAAAGCCAGCACCCACTCGTGAATAAACATCAATTTCTTTAAATTTTTTACTAGTTCGAATGTAAAATTAGGGGTTTTAGACCCAATTCCAGCAGTGGGAGCAGTGATAGATAATGCGAACTTCCAGTTTAGGGGACATATCTAGAAGAGAGCCAAAGTTAACGAATTCCTCTGCCCAGATCTTATTCTTTAGGCGTACACTCAAGCGGCTACCTAAGGGCACACCTATACTAGAAAATAAAGGCACACTGGGTAATATATCACTACCTGACAGCTCAATGGCCCCCACTGGAGTATTCGCAATAGATGTCACGTCGTGTTACACTGCGTTGGCGACCAGATTGATGGAACTGGAAGAATTCTGGGCCGCGTTGGTCGATGGTATCGCCGTTTTCACTGCAGCCACAATAGACGACACCATTGCGTCGGAAAGGCCCGCTGATCCCACAGACATTGTTGTGGGAACTTGTTGAACGAAAATACAGCTTGAGCCAAGCTCTAATTTCGTTCAACAACGTTCAACAACTTTCAACATGTTAAACGGCATATTTCAACCTCCAACATCACACAACTGAACAAATGTTGAACCGTGTATCATTCGCTTTAATTCGATGTGGTTACTATTGTTCGCTCGCAATACTCTTATTTCTAAGCCAATTTTCATAAATTATTTGTTAACCGACAGTGGGTTAGCTCTGTTGGGTGTATGTTGTTAACTTTAATAAACTTGAACTTGAACTTAACTCGACACACTAGCTGTACATGCTAGGAGCCTAACAAGCTCCAACTGATTCGAGTATAAATAAAGTTATGATGATTTTATGATGATGATACAGAGCTGTACATGAAACTGATTTACCATTTAGATGACTGTTTAATTTCAACCTTACACAGGATGATGAATATCTGGTAAAATGGAAAGACTGGCCGGCCTCGACAAGCTCTTGGGAACCATCTAATCACTTGTCTGATGAGTTAATAAGGTCAAATTGTTGTGAAATAAGCTTAAGCTTAAATAATAATTTTTAATAGTTTTTGGGTACCCCGTTAGGCCCCAATAAGCTTAATGGTGTCTTGGTATATTATGCACCTGGCCCAGAAATCTGGGCATAAAGGATTACCTGTTATTTGACGTTTACAGTGGCCCTAAAAGCTCTAAATATTTTAATATTTTTTTTCTCTAACCTAAATTTGACAGGGGTTACTCTAATCCAAAGATCAGCAATGAGAGACTAGAGAAGGCTGCTGATATTTTCACAGATGCTATTTTAGGCATTCTTAAAAGCAAGGCAGTGAAGGCAACCTAGGCAGTGGAAATTGCCATTGACCATGATATTATTAGATATATATTTAGAGGTCATGAAACATTGTCAGGGGATGGGATTTTGATGCTCTATGAACTGACTGATTTCAGTAGGTTTTGCCTTCCATCATACTGGCACTATTATTTAAATGAATTAGGACAAGGCATTGTGGTCCGTTTTCCCCTGAAATTAAAACAAGTGCTAAAGTTTTCCAAGAAACGTTTTATCTGTTCGAATGGTGTACTTAAACAGGCACATGTGTCTCTAGTAGAAAATGTTCTTATTACAGTAAATATGAGGGCATGTGACAAACAACATCTAATTTAATGTAAAAATGAAAAACAGTTAACCACATGATATTTAGAAATATTTTATATTTGTTTTGAATGAATGTCAGGTCAAAGTTGTTGAACTTTGTTTCACTTTTAGTTTTCTTTGCTTTAAAGTTTATCTATGACAGATGCAGAAAAAAATTGCAAATGTAAATCATTAAAAAATACTATTTTAACTGAAATTTGTATATCTAGCTAAACTACAAATATGTTTTAAACTTAACATAAACAGTGTAAATTGTGCTTGTAGGAAAAAGTAAATAAATCTTGGTGCATTTATCATACACATTTTGTCAAATTTATTCTTTTGTCTGGAGGGGGCTGGGGTCAGCCATTATCTTGAATTAGTTTGCACATTAGGGGGTATTTTTCAGCTTTAATAATCCCTTGACCTGAATATTTTTCGATTTGATCCTTTCTTTAAGTTGTGGAACATTGAGTTTGCTGAGGTCTTCTTCTTGTTCTGTCAGCTCATTGTTAATTGCATCTGAAGGGCCTGACTCTTCGTTTGTGGCATTCACTTGTGATCTCCGCCTTTTCTTTCGAGTTGCAACTATGCCGCCTTCCCAGTAATCTTTGTTTTGTTTCCCATACTTTCTTTTTTCTCTTTCATAGCCTTGTAATGCTATCTGCCTCGATTCTGACTGAAGAACATCTCTGGCTGCATCCCATTTATTGCATTTCTGAAAGAATATTTTTTTTGCATCATCATTATTTTTTTCCACCCCTTGCCCTGTGAATTGTTTCATGCTGGAAAATTTTTTTATGACATGTGGCACATGGTAGGGTATTGTGTGCATGTAAGGAGTAACTCTCGTTTTGTCATAATTCATTCTCTTATCAGCCAGAGAACAAAACAGGTCAATGAACTTTTTCCCCTTTTGTTCGATTTCAAGATACTGTTCAGCTTTTGTATCATAGTCACTGATTATCTTATATAGTTCGTGGAAATCTGACCAAAGCTGGACTACTGTTTGTCTTGTTTCAGGGTAGAGAACGTCATTTTGCTCAAGTTGGGCTGGAAGGAGTTCCGTCAGCATTTTTCTTTTCCCAAACAGAAAATGGAATGCCAATTTTATTGATAGTAGAGACAAGAGCTTCTAGGTAGATCCCTTTTTTCTCCCCTCTCTTTTTGCTCAAGTCAGACTCGCCGTCTCTCTCCATTACCTCAGTGGTAATGTTTTCTGTCAGGTTATCAGTGACTCTCATTATCAGGTGCAGCTCATCTAGTATTACATGATCAAGGGTTTATTAATCACAGAATACTTTTAAGGGGCAGCATTGATTTAACATGATCCAGGGTTCTCTTCATCTACCCCAAATTGTAGTGGTCAAGAGGCTTTGAAGTGTCCCACCTATCCAACTTTTGAACCAAACACCACAGGCAAGCATCAGTGGATGTGGCACCACTGACGCCCATAACCATGAGCAGGAATTTATAGTCTCCTCTCAGAAACATTTCAATTTTCACTTTTTTCCCATCAACATCAATGAAACCAGCTTCCAAGACAGTGTTGATTTCATTAATGACTGATGAAAAAGAGTGTCATATATTTCTGGGCCATCGACAATAGCAATTGTTCGGTTCCCTCTTGAAGACATGACTTTCTCCCCAGTATGCAAGAGGGAAAAAGACAGGATCATGAAGTTTGTGCTTCTTGACATTTTGGCCCCATCACCATTAATATTTACCTCAACAGTCTCATTTTTCTGAAGGTCTTTAATGTGAGTTTTTAATGTCTCTGTAAATGATATTTGAGCACCTGGATAATGCCCTGGAACACTTTCAATTGTGCAAATGTCATTGAGTTGGTTTCGTTTTTGCTTTATCAAATAAGATTTGGGCAACTCGTCACACATCATTGTCAGTTCGTGATAAAGTTCATCGCTTGCACAGAACTTAACTAATAAGAAGAGGACTTGTTCCACTTTATCGTCATCTTCCTTCTCGGAACCTGCCACCGGTGTATCTTTGTGTTCCAAATCAATGGTATATGTCTTTCCATGTTTTTGGTCCACACCTTTTAAACCAGTCAACTCCAGACCATAAGACTTCATAAACCAGAGTGCCACCTGAGCTCTGCTTTTCAGTTCCTTCAGTCTCCTGGACCTTTGCTTTGAGGTAAGCTCACCAAGTCTTTCTTCTAAGGCGTTGATGTAACGCTGCAGCTCTTTGTTTTGCTCAGTCAATTCTGCTATGTCTTTTTCTTCTCCTTTAAGCATTCATCTTTTTCTCTCAGGGCCTGCTGCAATGCCTCCACCAGTTCTGTCTTTTTTTGTTTCAAGTCTTCAACTTTTGTTTTCCACTCTTCAATCTCTTGCCTTGTGCAAATAAGTTCTTCCTCAACACCCTCTAATGAGACGATTTTATCCTCGAAAATGCTAAGTTTGTATTTTTTTTGCTCAAGCTCCCCCCTTTCTCTACTGTTCCTGGCCTTTTTGTAAAGGGTTTTCACCTCTCCTGCCTTCCTAGCTAAGTTGCTATTTATTCGCTGTGCAGAGTCTTGGCTTATTTGTACGCAATGTCCCGGAATTAAATCATTGGCAAGGCTGATGTAATCAGGGGCAGTTGCTTCAGGATCAGTTTTGTCACTGACTTTTCCATGCCATTCTTTCAACAAAAACTACGGAATTTCAACTGACAGCGCTACAATCATAGACAAAAGTAGTTGGGAAAGTTATGTAAATGAAACACAACAGAGCTGTATTTCAACCCGCTTCTGTTAAAGCTCAAAAGAAATAGTTTCACTTTCTCTTACATAGCCCCTTCTCCCCCCTATTCAATGTTGGAAGGTAACTCAACAATTCCCCACTGAAACCATTCAGTTTTGCACAACATTGAAGGAGGGGGGAGGGGAGAGAAGCAATGAAGACTTCGAAAGTGCTAACCTTCCCAACAGTTTTGTCTAGGATTGTATGAACGTAGGAAATCTGCTTTGAACGCTTGTACCTCTCGTAGCATTTGACATGTGGCTTCCATTTCTTATTCTGGACATGTTCTTTTAATGTACTTTCCAATGTATAGATAAAATCTTACAATACTGAAATTTGGTTAAAATCATCATTTTATAGTTTGGATTTCAGACTTGCGTGACGCTTCATAACATTACTCCAAAATCCGTTCTGTTGGGAAAATGTTTACTAAGAATGCCATAAAAATACATTTTTGTTGTTTGATGTTTCATATTCGTTAAAAGAAAGCTTTCCATTTGGAGGACGTTAGAAGAATGCCAAAAACTGATTTCTTTCAATCGATTTAGCAAGAAATGGTGCGGGCAGTGCAAGGGCACTTACATTACTCCCGACATCACTCCAAACATTACTCCATTTTCGAAGCCTAAAATAATGCCTTTACAGCACAGCTACAGATAAAATTTTAAAACTGGAGTGTAAAGGGTTTCAAAGGAAATAGTAGTAGAACTTTTCATGGTCATTTAAGCTTTATTTTAGGTAAATTGCAACATTACTCGATAAAGAGAGCTTAAATTGAAATAACGTATCTAATTAACCTTTGTGTATACATGATTTCAATAGAGTAATGTTGAAAATAAGTAGATACAATAGCCTTCGTCCATAATGAGAAACACATAGTACGTATTCCAGTATGCTTTACATATAACTATGTTATTGTTGCAAAATATCACATTCATTGGGCATATATTTCACATTTTCTTATGGAGTAATGTTCACATACATGTTTACTGTTCCCCAAATAGGTCAATGATTGACAGGCCATCCTACTCACGCTACTGGTAATCACTGTTAATTTACTTATTTAATGTGACTCCGTCTGTTTGAAATGCATATGACGTTTTTAAAAGGGGCTGCTCTCAACTTGGCAAACTGCAACTGACATTGTAAGAAATTAGTCCGTGAACTCGTTTGACCTTTCAAGAGCAGTTTTTTGGCTTAAATTAACTATCATTTAGTCTCCTCCCCCTTCTGTTCATTTAGGAAAGAATTTTCATCATGTTATTTGCTCTACAATTTAATACCGTATTGAGACACCAATGCAACATGACGTCCTATCACATGTAATGAAAGTTGAAAACTTGCCCTATTTTTAACCAGATAGACGCCTAAAATTCATGGTGATAACATGGCAAAAAGCAGTTGAATGTTAAAGCAAGCACTAATTTATCTTTGTTTTTCAAAGGAACTGTAAACGCTAAGAAAAAAGTCGTCTTTCCAATTTTAGACCACACCCTGCATTTTCAGACAATCATAGACAAAAGTAGTTGGGAAGGTTATGTAAATGAAACACAACAGAGCTGTATTTCAACCCGCTTCTGTTAAAGCTCAAAAGAAATAGTGTCACTTTCTCTTACTTAGCCCCCCCCCTCCCCCCTATTCAATGTTGGAAGGTAACTCAACAATTCCCCACTGAAACCATTCAGTTTTGCACAACATTGAAGGAGGGGGGAGGGGAGAGCAGCAATGAAGACTTCAAAAGTGCTAACCTTCCCAACAGTTTTGTGTAGCATTGTAGTTTGGTTGCATCGACATCCTTCTGGTTCTTGAATTTTTTGTGAGGGCTACTCATTCGGAGTTTGGCATCCGTTTTCTGCCGTTTGCTATCGCTCAAGAAGTCGGACAATCTTTTCTAAATTGACTTTCTTAACAATTTTTGGCAAAAGAACTTTGCAGCTGTTACAGCGATGTAGTATATTCGTTCTGATTTTGCAACCTTTTTGTTTACATTTAAGGGAGCCTGCCAAGTCAATGCACAGCGAATTTAATCTTAAAACTGCCTGGTTACATGTGCTTTAACATGGCTTCCAAAACAGTGCAGAAAGAGACAAAATGGTTGGACATTTTAGCAATTCCTAATGCAATTTCGCACAAAGTCACACAATGGCGATCAAGAGTGTAGAGGCCAAATATTTCACTATCAAGCCTTTAAATTTGCCCAAAGGTTTTCATCGAGTCACGGAATATTTCCAACCAAATCTGTGACATAAATTCATCACGAAGCGATGGAGATCAAGGGAAGATGTCCAGGTGCAAGATTTGTGCTCCAAAATGGAGTTTTCGGTAAGCAATATTAACCGAAATTTGAGAGCACATGAGACATTAAGTGACTGTTTTCGGGTAAATTTTGAATCGCGATTTGTCCGAACTTATCTTTCATTAAACACCTAAGAAGTTATATCGTGAGAACACCAAAACAGTGTTTGTTCGGTTGAGATCAAGGGAAGCAGGCTAGTTATCTTAATATGTATGTTATTTGAATTTTTTTTATTTTATTCCATACAATCCTTTGTAATCGTGGGCCGCCATTTTAAAAGTTCAGTGCAAGAAATTTGATCGATGACCCGAATTTGTGGTAATGATGTGCAGGATGCGCATTAAGCAGTCATCATATCATCATATGTGATGTGACAG
>NC_090888.1:33786291-33791291 GCF_036669925.1 Montipora capricornis | reverse complement strand
CGTTCACCGGAGAATAACTTGCATAGCAGCTGAACGTCCCCAGTGGCATTTTCTTCACCCGACTTCATCAACTTGTTGAGGATGTCAAAGACTTCATGGGAGAGAATGAACCCTTTATGCTGATTTGCCAGCAGTTTCACCAATCCGGAAGACGTTGTTTTGCTGATAATAGAAGAAGTGAACTCCAGGTGTTCTAACGGGTTTTGGGCAGCATGCTGAATTGCGGACGATTTTCCTGAAAAGATCAAATGGAAACGGTGGTATTGAGGAATCGAACGGTAAATAAAAATCTTGAGGAAAGTTGACTACAAATAGAGTAGATTGAAAGTATTATCAAAGAAGACACTATATATTTACCTGTTCATTTATCCAACAAAAATGGTAAAAATGTTAAGCGGCTGATTGTGCATTAACGTTTGAACGTACGCTCCTTTTGATGCAAGGAGGAACGCAGTTGTGGTGAGAAGCGAAGGTATGAAATAGCCTTCGCAACTTCCTACAGAGACAGCTTTGTTTTTGATGAAATTGTGCAATTCGGAGTTTGGAAACAATTTCTCATAAGAAAACTGCACTTCATTGAGTCGCTTCTGGAGATTTACCCAGGTTTGCTCGTTTTGCCTATTAAGTTTAGAAAGCGCATACATCATGAGAGAGCTGTTTGGGCTGTTAACAGTGTAAAGGCTTCTGGCGAATGTCAAATATAGATCACAGGTGAAAAGTGAAAGTATAGATGCTAATTCAGAGATGGAGTATTGACCAATCGCAGGCCACGCGCAGAAGTAGTTGGGTAAGTGTCAGAACCGTTTGTGGTCCTTTGGGAACTGTGACTTATTCAATCTATTGAATTATGAGTCAGTTTGGTCAGTGTAGCGTTGGCTTTAACATGAAATTGCAGGAGTAATATAAGATGTGAAAAAAGGAGCTAACAATAACAGGAACGCACATGTGCTTGAATGAATTGTAAATTTGAATTGATATGTGTTTTCAAAAACATTTTAGTTGCTTTATGTTGTTGAGGCAGTGACTTTTTGTCAAAGGAGATTAAGTCTTGAATTGACACGCGGAAAGGTGCAAAGTTCACAAAAAACACAACTGAATTGCAACAAGAAAGTGGTGTGGAAGATTAAATATTTGAAAGAAGAGTGTTATTTGTTTTTAATACTTGTTCTATGAGCGTGTCAGCGCAAAATTAACATAGAAATGTGGAGGCGGCAAATAAAAACGAATTTGCCAAAGTTGCTTTATCCAGCAGTGATTTAAAATTACTGAGTGTGAAATTGTGATAAATTTGCATGTAAACAAAAGCTTCAAAAAATCCCAAATTCTATACCGCTATTCCGTCTGTGACATCTTTACTTCAAGCAACAAAATGAATGAAAAGGGGACGCAAGTTGCTATTGGTTTAAAAAAACCGCGTGAAATTTGCTTTGGCACGCAAACTCCAGGTGAAGCCCCTAAAAAGGAACAAGCAACCCAATGTGGAATGGCAAAAGGCAGTTATGCGCGAGATGAAAGCCGATATGACAGAACAGAACAGATTGAAATATTCCTTCAGAAATCCCGGGTTTTCTTAGATCATGATGCCCTTTCAATGGGCGCATGCTTGTTAGTTATTCCTTCTAATGTAGAGATAATTTTTAGCCATACTATCATTCACATCACTAGTGACTAAACTACAGAAATCTACCGTGGCTATGTCAGCCAGGTCTCTGGCTTCATTAAATCTTGAATAGTTCCTATAATACCTGTAACCTGCATACTCGAGAAGCGTGGTGGCTATTGAACAGAAGCAGGGCAAATGATCTGAGAGATCTGCCAAGCAGATCCCAGACTTTATGTGATCAATGAGAGTAGCACTGTAGTCAGTGATCGGGGTTGCTTTTGTTATAAGAGGCATTTAGCCCAGATCGAATAACGGATCAAGATATTCAGAAGTAAACTTATCACTGTGATATTTGTAAAAATCAATGTTGATATCGCCAGCTATTTATACGTCATAACCGCAGTTGTTCAAACGATTTAATTTCAGCCTAAGAACTTCATGGAAATTTTCGGCATTGCCGTGAGGATGTCTATAGATGGAACTAACAATAATACTCTTTTGCCTTTCTCTTGGTAGCTCAGCAAAGCACGTTTCAAAACCGTCAGACGAAAACTCTAAATCCTGTCTACGAAAAATGTTTAGGTTTTGGTTTATATAAATACCAACTCCCCCAGCATTCGTTCTACAATTCACGCCGACAACATTGTAGCCAGGTATATTAATATTTAGAAGATGTTGATTATTGTCGTTTAGCTTAGTTTCAGAAATAGTTATAATGCTAGGCATTTCCTTCACCGTTATCAAAATATCATTAAGCAGACATAAATTCTTTCCTAAGCTCCGAATATTACATTTAAATATTGAGAAACCTCTGGTGTTAAATTTTTGAAAGCACGTGCCAGATTCCTTGATTGTGTAGTATTTTGACTCTATCCTAAAACATTCAAGAACTGATCGTTTTTGTCAGGGCTTTCAAGAACGTTTTCAAATAAATCTCTTTCTTCAAGCGTACGAACAGAATCATACACCCATACTCCCACAGCTTTCACGAATAAAATGGCAGTTCCGATAAATAATTCACAGTAATGTCAACTGATTATAATTGGATAACTTGAACTGTTCCAACTAAATGACTTACCAGGGTCGACGCTAGAAACAGCAGAATTTTCTACATTAAGGAAAGGAGTAGAACGCGTCTGCGTAATTGAACATGAACGTGCGTTTGTCCCCGTCTCCTTGCTTGAGGTATATTCATCCATTGTTGGTTCAAATATATTTCCATTTGTTGTTCTTCTTGAACTTGTTAATGCTGCCAAACAACTTCTTTCTTGCTTGTGTCAGCGACTCGGAAATAAATAATTTCTTCGTTGGGTCTTGAGAAAGATCACTTAGTGTGGCAACTTTACCAACTTCTTTGCCAGCGATTACTTTCCTCTTTCCGTAAAACTCATCTCGAATACTGCGGCATGTAAACTTAAAGATAATCTTGTCGTCCACACTTTTATTGTAAGTGGGTAAACAGTGGGCCGTGGAGATGTCTTCATCTTGCAATTCAAAACCCATTTCTTTGGCAATAGAACATGCAAAAAAGGTCAGAACAAGATACTTCTTCGGTTGGTGAAACGCCTGTCAGCTCCAAGCAGTCATGGTGCAAGTATTGAGAAAGGTCTTCAATTTCACGCCCTATTTTCTTGCAATGCTTAATATCTTCCTTCAGGTTCTTAACATCAGTGGAAAGGCTTGCTGTTCTATTGTTTGAGTGCTGTACTTGCTTCAACAGCTCCTTATACTTTGAGGAGAAGAGTTTAACTGATTTTAAGCATTGGAAGTCCCAACTGGGTGCCTTAAACGGTTTGACAGACACTAAGCGAACCCCGTACTTGTGATGGAGTAAACAGACCAAATCCTCGATGGCAGAGCCAACAGATGCTGGAGAAGTCTGACAATGTGTGAGGTCGTTAGTACCAATTTGTAAAAATACAACATCAGGTTTAAAACGTTCTACTTCGGTTAAGTCAAACCGCCTTAAACCTTATCGATTGTTCGACCCCCCACGCCATGCCAATGAATTGTAACCGAGGTATTAATGTTTAAGTTAAGGTTATATGTGGGACTATTCTTAATAGTAAAATCCTGGAGCCTACGTATAAAGGAGTGACCCAAAATCAGAACCCTTGGCTGCTCCATACAGAGAAAGGAATACAAAAGAACTTGCCTGAAAATGTGAACAGATAGCTTGCCACACGATGGTGTAGAGGTAGAAAGGGGCGCTCCTATTTGCGGAGCATACTATAAAGCAATCCTCGATCACATGTTCCCTAGTACCCAGTTCACGCAGCCAGTGCTTGATAACAACAGGCATCCCGATGCAAAAATGTTATTATGTTTGTAACATAATTTTTATTTCCAGACAAATTGCATTTGAATTTGGGCTTCTAAATTCACATTGGGAGAAAATCCACATGATGATAGCTCAGAAAATGTCTTTCAAGGCAGTGGTTCACATGTGCTAAACGGCTCATTATATTTACTTTTACCTCCAATTGTCACTTTTAATTTACCAAGAAAGTGGCATCATTGTAATTCGAAAGTAAACCACCCCCTTTGGTTTGGTTTTCGTTTTTCAGCAATCCATCGCATCTCCTGAGGGCGTAATAATTTATTTTACGATTGTAATGACAATGTCTGCTTCTTTTGAACAGCAGAAACTGCATGACATTGGCGCAACATGGTATTTCAATTAGAAGAAATTATCTTGATTGAAGTATTGTTGTGGGATTATTCCACATGTCAACAGGGCCAAGAGGTTGACTGGCTCAAATTTCATATGATATGGCATATGCTATTTATCTCGCATGTTATGGACGGTTAGCTGTTAGCTATTGTAGTTTGTAAACAATTAATCGTCTCCAATAAAAACTTTACGAAACTTTCGTATGCATTGCTAATATGATTTTTTCAGAACAAATAGTATAACACAGAGCATTCTAAACAGTTAAATTAATGATTTTTTGTCACCTTTTATCAAGGCTTGTATCTGTGAACTGAGCAACGGTTGGGAACCGGATTAGTCATAGGATTTTCGCATTCTTGGGCTGTGCCTTTGCTCAGACTGAAGTTTTTAAAGAAATCATCTCAGAAAGACATTACACACCATTACTTTAAAAAATGAAGCCACTTGTTGTGTGATCAGTGTGAATTTGTAGCTGCTTGTTTTAAAAATAATGGCAACTTGTAATTGGCTTAACTTGAGGAGCGAAATTTCCCGCATGATAGCGAATGAGAATGAGTTTGTCTTTGCAAGTATTCAATCTATTTCCGTTGTGCCAGGGCCAGATGACGTTCTCAATTAAATGTTTGACAGAATACGAACCCTTGATAACCTTTCTGACCTTTCTTGCTTTGGGAGCTGACTGAGAGATTATTTCGTCTAATGCCATAAATATGTAGTGAAATT
>NC_090888.1:33778791-33781291 GCF_036669925.1 Montipora capricornis | reverse complement strand
AGAGAAAAGGCAAACTATGACAACATGAAAAGAATTATTACTGTGCAAAAAGTGAAAAAAAAAGATTTCGAAGGGAGAAAAAAGAATTTGCGTTCAACTTAGTTTAAACTTATAATGATTGAAAATAATCCCTCAGTTTATGTTTGTAACTAGAAAGAGTAAGTGAGAGAGGAATGTCATTCCAAATTTGAGACCCTGTACCCGAAGAGAAAAAGAATATTTGTGAGTGTGAAGATGTAAGTTGTCTTTTTGCCTGGTGAGATATTGATGACAATCAGAGTTAAGAACGAAAAGAGATGAAAGAGGAGAGGGCAAGAGCTGCTGCATGTGAAGGAAAACAAAGCAAGAAACTTGGTACTTATAAATATTAAATACGTTTAGTATTTTGATTTTGTTAGAGTGGGTGAGTATGTGCACGTGGTGGAGAGTGAGTAATGATTCTTAAAGCTTTCTTCTGGAGACGGAAAAGAGGTTGTAAATGAGACGAGTAAGTGGATGCCCAAATAATATGGGAGTATTAAAGAGTTGTATAATGTGCAAAGAGTATTAGAAAAGAAAAACTGTCGTGATTTGATAATAATCCCAGTGGATTTGGCAATTTTGGAAGAAATCGCTTTTATATGAGCCTGCCATGAGAGGTTTTGATGGATGATAACACCTAAGAATTTTGTGTGTTCTACTCTATTAATACTATTCTTATCGATGCTAATAGAAAGACCATCAAGATTTATTTTCTTTCTCGCAGGGTGAAATAAAATAAATTTAGTCTTGTCGGGATGCAAAGTTAGCTTGTTAGCTTTGAACCAGGTAGCCACAAAAGAAAGTTCATGGTTCACAATTTTAGTTAGTTCAGAGATATTTTTGTGTTGAAAGAAAATATTAGTGTCGTCTGCAAAAAGGATAAATGAGAGATAGTTAGAGCACGAAAAAATGTCATTAATGTATATAAGAAATAAAAGTGGCCCTAACACAGAACCCTGAGGAACACCACATTTCATTGGAAACAGTGGAGATTTCCAGGAATCAATTTGAACATATTGAGAACGAGAGAGGAGATAGCTATGCATCCAGTTAAAAGGTGTGCCTCGAATACCATAGAAGTTTAATTTATCTAAGAGGATGGAGTGATTAACGGTATCAAATGCCTTCTTTAGATCAATGAATATGCCAATTGTGAGTTCCTTTTTCTCAAATGAATCAAATATTTTATCAGTAAGTTCCAGTATTCCATACTGATGATTATTGAGTATGCTATGTTTGGCGAGATAGTCCATTAGACGACGGTGCATGGCACTCTCAAGGATTTTACAGAAGCAAGGTAAGATTGAGATAGGCCTATAATTAGTGAAGTTTGCGCCATCTTCACTTTTGAATATGGGTAGTACTTTGCTGATTTTAAGCTTATCAGGCACAATGCCAGTCGAGAAGGAGATATTGCACATTTGAGAGGGGAGATGCCAAGAGATCAATAGATGCTCTAATCACATTAACATTAATACCATCCACTCCCTCACTGTTACTACTCTTCAGAGAGGACACTATATTGATAATTTCATCAGGGGTAGTAGGTGAGGCAAAGAAACTATCACTAAAAGAACCACTCAAATATGATTTGTGGAGTGGGGAATTTTAGTGGCAAGGGAAGGACCAACGTTATTAAAGAATTCATTGAACTTATTAGCAATGAATTGAGGGTTGTTAACAGCGTTACCTCTGTTGTCCTTCATGGCAGTAGGCCCATAACTGGAATGTTTAGAAGAGATGACGGATTTAATTAAGGACCAGGTTTGTTTTAGTGAACCTATAGAAGACAATTTATCATGGTAGTACTTTTTCCTACATAGTTTGATTAGATAGTTGTATTTGTTACGGGAATTTGGTATATATAGCTTTGTTAGCTGGTGTAGGATTATTACAATATTGTTTATAGAGAGCGTACTTCCTACGACAGGAGTTTTGGAGCCCTGAGGTAAACCAAGGTTTGGCTTTTGAATGTTATCAGTAGTTATGAGACGTTTATGATAAACTGAAGATTTAGTTTTAGGTTTAAGGGAACAATTAGTGGTCTGAAATGTAGGTAAGTGATCAGAAATGTCAGACCAAAAGAAGAGAGAGATGTTATCGATCAAAGTAGCTGAATGAGACGTGATCCTTGTTGGCTTAGCGATAAGAGGATAGAAACCATTGGAATACATGAGATCAATGAAATCATTAGTAGGGACATGTGAGTCAGCATTAAGGATATTGATGTTAAAGTCACCAAAAAGGAAACATAATTTATTCTCAAAGCCAATTTTAGCAAGGACTTGTTGTATAAACAGCCCAAGATGACATTTTTCTCATTATTTGGTTGGACAATTTCAACAAAAACAGATTCAAGGTCACATCTTTTCTTGTATTCATAAGTATCACAAAGAAATATGCCAACACTAATGAAAGTGCATTAAACTTGGTCTAAACTAAACCTGCGACAAGTTTTCTTTCTCTTACACTTGCACTG
>NC_090888.1:33723791-33748791 GCF_036669925.1 Montipora capricornis | reverse complement strand
GTATAAGTAAGGTTTCTTTACCTTTATTGCACAGTAGGTGTAGTGTTAGTAGCCCTTAATGATGGCCGACAAGTAGTGAAAGGATAGTGCACCCGGAGTTAACTAAATCATTCAGCCTGACGTCAGTATACAGCTGTATGGCTGCTTATGCTTCTCCTGTGTAGGTACATGTAATTGTTCAATTAGCTTCAACTGCTTTCAGTGCTAGATCTGTGCATATATAAATTTCCAGAACTTACCTGTTGGTATTTGAAGAATGTTTTAAGTGCAACACAGCAAAGGCCCATATGCTTGAAAACCTGAAACACGGAACCTCCAGCCAAAAGGACAGCCATACATGGGAGGAAATTTCCTGGTGGTATCTGTGAATTTGGCATTGCAGACTGGCTGTGCCACGTTTTTGCTTTTTTAGGGCATTTAGGGTTAAAACAGTTAGTGGCTATGACAGCCTCTGTTCCAACTTGCTTGGCCTCCAGCTCTGGATTTTCTGCCTTGCAAACATGACAGACTTGAAAAAGAAGCAACAATTGGCTGAGAAATACGATATGCTTGGGTTCTGTCCTCAAATTTGTACCAGCCAATGATAGCCTGCAGACAGAGGCAACATACATGTAGGCAATGTACCTTGAAGCAATTTCCAAGTAAAAATAATGAAATAAATGCTAAACCACGAATAAATGTGAACCACAATAGTCAGTGCGATGGATTTCCAAAAGTCAAGTTTTCCAGATGTCAAACAGCATTTTCAATGTCTGAAGGAATAGAGGCCGGTTTCTCAATTTAAATTGTCACACCCATACTTCTGAATAGCCTAGTGCTTACTTGCTACTTTTTTCAATTTCTTCTTCTGTCTCCGTTTCAGTTTTGTCCTCATACTCTGTCTGACTGTCACCTTCACCTTCTGTCTCTTCATCTCCATCCAACTCGACATATTCTTCTTCATCATTGTGTGGCACCTCTGAATCCTCAGTCTCAGTGGCTTCTTTGCCGGCCATTTGCTTCTCAACGACCTTCCCTGGTTGAAACAAATGGGTAAAATTTAAGAATCCGATCCCACCAACGCGTCGGCCGACGCGTTGGCCGCTGTTTAAACTTATAACATACAAGATGCGTCGGTGGTGCGTCGGTGGTGCGTCGGTGGCGTGTCGGTGACTCATTTGGGCCTTATTGAACTGTTGAAAACCTAAACGTACCTTTTTCAAACTGAACGGAACTGTCTTCGACGGAAAACTTTCACTACCATATTGTATTTCGTGATATTAGAACCCAGTTCCCATTACGACAAGTGTTATTAGAACCCAGTTTTCACTCGTTGCCCGAGACTTCGTCATCATCAGCTATTTATATATATTATTACAGGGCTTCTAAGAGGGTGCGAATTTGGACATGCGGGACTTTGAAGTATCATTATGCGGCAAGGAAGCAGGACTTTGAAGTATCATTAAGCGGCAAGAATATATTTGAGCACAAGGGAACAACATAATGCAATTGAATTGGTCATAGACTTTTGCAAACTTGGTGGCTCCTAAAGGAGCCGTTTTTTTTTAAGTTGACAAAACCCTCTAGGAATAGAAGGCATCGTCCAACGCCATCGGCAACAGCCTCTTCGCGATGCGAAGTCGCTTCACAAACGGCAACAGATCGCCCAGCTGCCTTCGGCACTCCTGCTCGATCCTTTTAACTGAAAGTTTCGGGTCTCCCAGCCTCTCGAGGGTGCTCTCGTATGTTACTTCATTTACAATTCGCAGCTCCGCTATACCCAGAAAGTCTCTAACCGTGCTGCGTGCTGTGCCTGCGAGTCTGTACGCGTTGTTCAGACTACACTTTTTCTCGTTCATAATGGAGAGCACTGCTGCGTATCGGCGATGGATTTCAGTAAGGTCATTGCGGTCGACCTTCGCAGCACTTTCATGGTTTGTTGCAGCTGGTGGATCTGAGTTCTGCAAGGTTTGCAGCTGCTGCTCCAGGGTCTTAATGCGGTCATCTTTGGATTTCAGCTGATCTTTGCAGGTGGCCATGTCCAGTTCATTTTGCCGGACCAAGTCTGCCATCTCATCGGCGTCCTGTTGGGCCTGCGCTAGCTGTTCTTCAAGCTCATCAAACTGGGCCTTCAGATCTTGGTAACCACATATTAAAAGTCAATGATCAATAAAGAGTTTAAGCTTCCCAGTCCTTTATAATGCCACCACATATTAAAAGTCAATGATCAATAAAGAGTTTAAGCTTCCCAGTCCTTTATAATGCACGAAAAATAAGCATGTTAGTCGACTTGCAAATTAACTCCCCGCTTTGGTAGCCGACCCTTGCCAAAACATCGAGCAGACCTAGGTACTAGTGTTTCATTTTAAAAATGGCAGCTATTTGCCAATGGGGTTTTCGTCGTTCCTTATGGAGTTGTTCTTGCTTCCAACTGAAAGAACTAACAAAATTATAAAGAGTAAGTATTTAGACCAACGTGACGGTAGTGTTTAGACCAACGTGTCGGTAATGTGTCGGCCAACGCGTCGGTAGTGTGGCGGCCAACGCGTCGGTAGTGTGTCGGCCAACGCGTCGGTAGTGTGTCGGCCGACGTGTCGGTCGTGTGTCGGCCGACGCGTTGGCCGACGTGTTGGCCGACGCGTTGGTGGGATCGGATTCTTAAATTTTACCAACAAATGTATTCTCATTATTATTTCAAATTAGCTCTAATCGTTTTCAGTTTAAAAAGCGGACGTGTAAATTTCACCTACAGTAAATACACACCTTGGCTTTGAGTCTTTCTCAGATCCTTTCTTCTCTCCCTCAATCTGCTTTGCAATGATTTCACCTGATTTCTTAGCTTTCTGTTTTCACATTTCAAGGCACTACAGCTATTACAGCTGGAACCATTGTTACCATCTGGAGTCTCAGTCGGTTTATCGATTGACAATGCAACTTCTTCGTCCTCCACCTCTATCCCCACTTCCTCTTCCACGGGAGGCGATATTACCGGCGAGCTAGGCGCCAATGTTTCTGTAAGATCATCTCGTACAATCTTTAAGTAGAAAAACACAAATAACGTTAATCATACCATCATGTGGTACAATTAAGCAAGTTTCATTTTGGCAGCGGAGATAAATATTCTCACCTTTCTTTTTGTCCTTTTGCTTAGTGGCAAAGATGTGTCACATCAATCGCGTGAACTGTCGGAAAAACAACAATTCCGATCTTGTCCTTTTTTATCCGTGGCACGGAAGGCTTGCTTAGTGTTGGCACCAAAACGTACTGGAAGACTTAGTCATCTGGCTTAAAGTGCACTGAACACGCTGCAGAGTGCTTCATTGGTTCCCATTTTGCCTGTTTTGACAAAATCAACCCGTTTCTTGCGACGTTTAATCACCTCAGAGATATGGTGTGCACAAATATGCCTTTGGAAGGATCCGCAACATTGCTGCAACTCACAGCAACACACCTATTAAGCATATTTTGGATGACCTTTTCCTCCTCTCTTTCTTATGTCAGCGTCACTGTGCAAAATGAGTTCCCCCGCTGACGTCCCAGACCAAACTCGACCCACTCCCCTTTAAAGGGGAGCGTATTTTCAAAACTTTAAAAATTCACAGAAAATCGAGGTAAAAACGTATAAATGTAATTTTGTCACCAATGTGATTGGAACAAACTGTGGCGAAATTTTGTCACAAATTTCGCCGTGCAATGGATCAGGTGATATTTCACCAACAGAATCTTCTAACACCTTAAATCTATTTTGAGTATTTACAGGTAATTATTGCTGCTGACAGTTGTCCACTCCTGTGTATCAGACAAGCTCTGTGATTAGTTCTGGAAGTGAGTTACGTCATTTCGGAGATTAATAACTTCATTAGCAATTTCACTGCTTGCAGTCAGTAGTGCAGCATGAGAATCTTTCAGATCATTAAGCTCTGGTAACCTCTGTGATTGGTTCTGAAAGTGAGAAAATACATCATTTCATAGTGTGCCGCCAGTATTGCCGCATGAGAAACTTTCAAATTGTTTAGTTCCTTTAACACTCCTTTTAACAACAACGACAATTGCGCTAATTGATGATCGAAATCAGCTTTACTATCTTTGACCGGATTTGAATAGTTAGATTCGTTGGAGTCCAAAATGATATCCATATATGCGTTATCAGCCTTCCTTAGGTTGTCTTCAGTGGATATTACAGGAGATTTAACAACATTCCTTTCACTTGTGTTACCACAAGTTGTAGTTGAACCATCGCTAGGTGAAATAAGGGCAGATGAAATCTCCTCTCTGAGTTGAACATCCTTATGTTGATTTTCCTGAAGAGCGTTCGGTGTTCGCTAATGGGATGTGAATGAAGTAAAGTTAGGTTGATCAAATCATTTCTCAGTTTGTCTGCATCTTCTTTTCCTTAAATTTGCAGAGTTCTCGCTTTGTGGCAGAAATTACAAGTGATATTTTGAATCTTGAAAACTGGACAAGATCTGTTATCATTAGCTTGTACTTCCAAGTGCAAGGTTAAGAACCTGAGTAGGTCGTTCTTAGCTCCATGCCACTTAAGCTCATTTTCCGAAGACAAGAAAGATAATTGCTTGCAAAGGGCTTCCATTTCATCCATTCCATCCATGCCTTAAAATTTGAGTTTGAGTTAAGAAGAATTGCGCCCCTTTCCTCCATATATGATGTATAAATTCATTGTCCACAGGCACTCAAGTAAAACCAGTTGACTGTAAGGTACAGTGCAATCTTGTAGATCTTCCTCCACTGGAATTACTCCACCCCTCACCTGAGTACTTTCCTACTTTGAGTTTCATGCTTCTTAGAAAACAATCATCAGGCAACTGCGAAGGTATAAATGGTGTTATATGGTGATTTTGAAAAAAAAAAGCGGTAGTGATTCGTCATTGGATAGGATGTATAGCAACGGTTAAACAAGACAACCAATTTGCAGTCATGTGCTAACTGAAATGAATCTTATAGACTTAAGTGATTATCCTATTAAGAAGGAATTTCTTTGCATGTCTGCAACTCAATACAAGTTCATTTCTGTTGTTCAGGGTCACCATATTCGGTCTACAAATTACACTTCTCCATTACATTTGAATACGATCTCGCATGTCTAACAATGCACCATAATTTGATAGTCAACTTTCTTGTCTCTCAAGCTCCAGACATATTTACTAGCCTTCATTTCTAAAGGAACATGTGTGGTTTCTGTAACGTGATTTGAACAATGTGTCGCAAAGAACAATGTAGGTTTCCCTTGAGTGCGATGTTCCGACTTCAGCTTGATAGATGACATTCCGCTTGTTGCACTCTCCCTCCATAGGGCAGGACCCCTTGTCATGGCATTTGCAAGTGTTGACAGTTGGAAAAGGCGAATTTCTGAGAGGCGCTTGTTTATGGATTCCGGGATAATTTTTGGGATAGATGGTGGATGATTGGATTTCTTGTGAACATAGATAGAGTGGAATGTTTCCTTCTTTTATGTAGGAATGATGCTTGCCCGATTGGAGGTCAAGGGTGATGTCTAAGAAATTTACTTTAGTGATGTTGGGGGGTGACTGTAACCCACTAGTTCGCATGTTTCAGCTCCGTTAAATGATCCTTCAGTCACTGCAAAGCTGCTCGCCAAAGCAATCGAATTCCCCAATAACTACAGACCCATCAGCGCCGATGAAAGAGAAATCATTTCTCTCTCCAAGCAATCCCTTTTGTTTTCCAATGATTGCCCCTAGGAAAGAAAATCCCCCACCAGCTGGTTTGACGTAACAAGCAGCATTGTAAGCCTATTCAATCAGAGCAGTCACACAGTCTTCTTTAACAGATGCAAGAAACGTTTGTACAACCTGAGGCACCTTTTGTTACGTAACTACAATTCTTCTTTGAAATGTTACATTTTATATGCTCAGGATCTTGCTTTTTTTCTCTCAATGTCTTTTGTGGTGACAGGGCCTCTGATCTTGGTAAAATCAAGATGGTTGACATGTTAAAACACCCTGATGGCTCTAGCCTCCTCTTCCACCAACGTGTCAGCAAAATTCTGAGGGAAGAGCATTCACTGTTAACCAGACTGCTAATCCAGCTTAGCTGCAAGTGCCAGATGAGAGGATTCCTGTGGTGTTCCCTTCTTGGGGAGGAGCGGGTCCACTGGTTCCGTCGTCTAAACCCTCCCTCCCCGTTTTTTTCTGTGTCTAGTCCAGTCTATCGCCTTTTGGCCTGTGGACTTGCATGTCTGGTAACTTATCCCTTGAGTCCCCAGGCCTTTGTTGAGCAAGCGCCCTTTAAATATTATCGCAATAGTGTCAATAGAACGAAAGATATAGTTCATCCTTTGAGAGCGGTTTCTCTGGTGTCTTAGGTTAATGTGAAGTGTGTGAATGTAATACTCACTGGTGATACCATTTTGAGCAATGGTCACAATGAATCCAGTTCCTAGACCATTTCTTTTTCGGTAGGGACTTTCTCTTTCCACTGGACGAACATATTTCTTGGGTACTCAGTGACTCTGAAACTTCCCTGTCACTACACTTTGCTTTTGCTGTAATATGTATTGAAAATAAAGTATATATATCCATAACTTGCATTTCTTTCAGCCTGCTCCCAATCATCCCAACCATGTTGTCAGTGTTCTCCATTTAAGAGCAAATCAGTCGTGAAAAACCAATAAACTTAATCTGATAGTCTTTTTTTGTTGCATTCCATACACATTGGCAAATAAAAGGCTTTTTGCACGCCATGCCCACAGTAGTTTTACTTACAGACAGCATTAATAGTCTGTTCTGTTGCAGTTAAGCTGGTCATAAATGAGAAAATGAGTTATAGTGATCACCAGGTGGTGTGCGCACTCTGATTGCATTGCACCAAGGTCATTAGACCAAAATTGGGTCGATTGAACATCTTTGTAGCAGCAAGAATAGCGCGAATCATAAGGGGATTCACTGTCCTGTGAACATCAAGCCAAACCATTCCAATTATAGTATCCTTACTTGCTGTGTGTTTAGTTTTGGAATTTCTAACCCTAACCCTAACCCTCGATTATTGTAACCACAGATTGTACTGAAAGGAGCACTTTTTCATCCAAAACTCATTTGTACTATGCTAAAATACTCCTTTTTATTGCAGCTCATTGTCAACCCTTGTATTGTGAAATTATCCATGTAGATAGAGTCTCTTTATTTTCGTGGAAGGTGCCAGACACTGGAATTTGTTTAAATTTGTTGAAACATGGCTCGGCAATAGAAAATGGAGTTGTAGTAAAGACTATGGCACCCGACTTAAAGAGCGGGAAATACTTCTGTTCTGCTCATTGCCAAATAGAAGTTGCAAAGAGTAAATACACAGTATTGTGGAAATTGAGCCAGACAGACTCTGCCAAATCTTCACTACCTGCTTTGCAATCAGCCGGTACTGATGATTATAGCTGTAAAGAGGATTCTGACTCAGAGACAGATGAATCAACTGAAGTCATTAGTCACAGCCTACCCTTTAAGTTATGGGAACGTGTTCTTGTGAAAAATACCAGAAAGCATTAGAGGAAGCATTTGAGTATTGCTATGAACACAACAGACACATCCTTGCAAAACTTGAGGCTGAACCTGAAAATCTGAAAAAATGAAATTGCTGTGTATATTATGTCTTCGTCTGATTATGACAAAGTAGGCTACTTAGCTAGTGAATTACCGTAACTTGATTTGTCCATCCCCTACTTAAGGATCCATCACTCAAGGTAACTGTGGAGCAAAGCCAGTTTTGCACAACTTTTCTTATGAATTTACGGTTTCTCAGAGATGCTTTTCATGACCCATTTACAGGCTTGACATATGAGGCACTCACTGGCAAAAACAAGCAGTCGGTTCCTGACTGTAAGCGCCTGATTAACCCAGGAGTTATTTAATTCCTAGAAAAAAAGATCATACCAGTGGGGCCCAGGTCATTAAAATCATTCATAGGTGGCACAAAGCAGTTGACGGCAGGGGGCTTTCTGAAGATCAACGATCTCTATACTCCAGAGAAATGAAAGAGTGGCTGTTACTGGATTGGATGCCATGGTTCGATTTCCAACCAGATGACATCAGTATTGATGTAAAGAGGTAACTTTCTTCACAGTTCCCCTTAAGCTCTTGTGGTACTGCTTGGGAGAATTTGTTCCGTGAAGACATTTTGTCTTTGGTGATAATTTCACTCATTTTCATCACCTGTGCTTGATCAGGCAGTTAAGGGGGGTTTAACATTTCCCACAAGATACATAAAACAATGCATGTGGATAAGCCTAGATTAGGAGTCTACTAAAATGAGTAGTTTGAAACAAGACATTACTGTTTATATTACTTCACCTTTTTGAAACAGACTTTGTGGTATTTTTGTTTTATCATTAGACCCATCAAAGGGATATGTGGTCTTACCCAAGAAATTGTGATTGGACTTGTTGCAAACTAAGAGAGAAGGGAATTGCAAAGGGTGGAGTACCAGGGGAGAGAACTACCTCCAGAGCATCCTCAAGCCTCAGCCACCGATGATGTTGAAGGGTTACTAGCCTTGATGCACGAATTGTTGGGAGATATATTTGACATCAAACAGTTTCTTGATGCCCAACCCAAAATTTTAAATGAAAAGAATGGATCCAGTTTTCTCCTACAGGACCAGAGCGAAGCAGCGCTACACAGAACTTGATCTTCTATCTTTTAAACCCCATTTACACGTGCTAACTAATTGGCATGGCACGCCAAACTTTTGGCACCGTGCTAATGATTTTAAGGCACGGCACTGCCAAATGTAATGTGACACCAGTGCCCAAACTTCTACGGGTGCCGAGACTACCTCCATGGGTAGATGAGACACCGTGCCTTTTTTGTGGTGATTTTTTCCGTAACGCATGCGTGGTTGTCACAAAAATGGCGACGGATGAGAAACCTACGCGCTCCCCTAAGAAAAACCGCGGAATAAACTAGACAGATGAAGCTAAAGAAGCATTACTAGAGTTGTAGGCTGAGGAGTCCATTCAAATGTCACTTGAACACTCAAAGCCATCAAAAGAAACGCCATTTACGAGAATCTGAAGGTACGGTATGTCATTGTTGTTTGAGTACACTATCGCACCTATCGGGAAATTACTTTAATCCTAAAGAACTGCAATCCTTTAAAGACCATTGCTGACAGAAGTACATTCCAGTGCATTGTCCATGGAGGTATTTGTGTGAATCTGCGCTATTGTGTTTTGCAATATGTTATTTATTAATTCTCCTCACTTGTTTTTTGTATGCATGTCATGTCCAAATGGAAAATAGAAATTTTAGAAGTTACACAGTGCAAGATCTGGTGAATAAAATGAAAAAGTTGCGACAAAAATATAAACAAGAGAAAGACAAGTCCAGCAGGAATGAAACAGGCAAAAGAAAAAAATGGAAGTTCTTTGAAATTATTGACAGAACATTGTGTGACGAACCACAAGTGAAACCACCTCTTCTCATTGACTCATCTGCATCTTCTACTGCTGATCTTCATGACACAGTTGAAAACCTAAATGGTTATTTGTATTTTTTTTGTTTTCCTTTTCAATATCTTTCTATTTGTCCATGTTTAATTCCTAGGTGAGGGGTGGGTGCATTGTTCCACAATTCTTAATTGGCCCTTCTAATAATTTGCTCTATAGTGAAATAGAACACTTTCCATTTTTGTAAAGTGTTTTTGCATTTTCCTCTAGGTGACAATGACAATCATGATAATGACGTCTCTTATGATGGTTCTCGATCATCACCCCCCTTTGAAGAGCAAGGTGAGTATCAAATCTCAGTACAGTACACTACGCAAGTAATAACCTTCCATTTTAAAATTCAGCCTAAACAGGTTCTGACATAGATGATAATTAACAGACATTTCAGTTATCTAGGTTCTTGAATAGGATCGTATTTTCTGAAGAAAAATATCACATTGTAGATGATACAATGTAGTGGTAGTTTTCCTTTCTTTTATGCAGCAGCCAATTTTTTCCGTATGCTTCATATAAAATTGTCTCAGAGGAGAACTGGTCTCAAAGAGAGCTATCAATGCGAATTGATCTTATTTGCCAAAAAGCACACATTTTTAAGATTTTAGGAAATAAGAACCCTGTTTCAAATCTTTAGAGTCAACAGGTTATTGTTTAGAGGGGGTGCAACTAAGAAATTTCAGGCTAGCAGCCGCTTAAAAAATAGGTTCATACCTGCAGACCATATTCAGTTATAGGTGATTGATTGCTGCACTTTGTAAGCACTGTCACGTAATATCAATGGTGGATGACCAACAAGAGCACCATGTTCCCAGTCTATCTCCCCCTTCTCCCTTCTCCTCTCTGTACCTACTCTATTCCTTTCTCTCTTGCTTACACTTTGCAGATGGGGAAAGAAGGAAAGATACCGGATGAATGGAGTAGAGTCGCATACATATATTTAAATGTGATATTGACTAGGCACAGCTGTGTTTTAGTAGAATTTCTTGTACCCATATAACTATTGTTTCCGTCTTCTATTTCATAATCGAGAAATCATTTATTAATGATGGTTAATTAACCGGTTATAGAGGTATCGAATGTCTCTTATAATCGACTGTGCAGACTGCAAGGACGTTTTTTGTAAGATCTGGAGACGAGGCATAAGCTCTTATTTTCCACGTTGATTTGTTCTCCAAGCTCTTTTCTTACAATGGCACGCTCCTCAGGCGCCCGTCCAAAACGTCAATCCAAGAAAGCATATGATCCTGAGTTTCTCTACGATTTTCCTCCGAGCTCATTGTCTCACGAGGATTTTGATCTAGAGGAAAAAGGCGATACGCTTCAGAATGTTCAGTCAGCAAAGCAGTCCAAAACCTTAAAATCCAAACCAGCTACGGTTCCTGCCACCTCTCCACTGCCAATCTCTCCAGATGATTCAGCATCGTTTCTCACTCACGATCAACAGCCTCAGCTGATCCAGCTTCAAAAAGAAAAGCTTGAGTTGGAACTGAAAGTTCTCAGTTTGAGTTACCGGAACACCCCCAAGAACACATGCTTGAAGGTTTCACCGAGGAAGTCAATGAGCCAGCCGTGCAACGACGGGTCAAGAGATCAATAGACTGGCCTCACGATTTCGTCCCAAGGTGAGTTTGATAAACTAAATCTCTCCGAGTTTGTTTGAGGCTTTTTAATCATGATCAAGACCTATGATGCAAAGCTGAAAGAGGCTTTCTTGGCGCATTTCAAACTTTTAATGATTAAAGCTACTAGTTATTCATGGTCCAGCGTGCGGGCCTTTCATAAGTTTGTTTTGAGGTAAGTAGAGCAACGACGTTTAGAATGGCACAATACTAAAGCAATTAACGATCAGGCAGCGACCTTTTTTCGCCATTCTGACCTTCCATCATCGTCACCTTACGAGAATTCGCACAATAATTCTTGGCCTTCCAGCAGTATTACTTCACCGAACAACCAGCAGGCGGTTAAGCCTGGCGCAGGTTCCAATGTCAAGGCGTGTAAGTCGTGGAATTATACTGCCACTTGCGACTGTGACAAACAGGATAGCGCGGCTTATAGCGAACATCATCATTGTCGTGCTGATCATCCCATGTTGCATTGTCCGAAGCGCCGCACTCCAATTCCAGCACAGTGACTATTAGTTTCACAAGGCCAAAATCCAGTGACCTCTTTGACCCGGAACGGACACAAACATGAATCTGTTGTACAATATTTAATTGCTTCACATTATCATCAACCAAATGCCTTTGGCGCTAAGGTTTTAGTTCCCACATCGCTTTTACTCACGAACTGGAAAACATTTCTCTCTTGTGGTCGATTTCCTCACCTACGGCTGGCCGATAAACTACACTGCCTGTACACATCCCGTCTGATCTTCACGTAATCATCCTTCAGCTCTAAACTTTGACTCTCACTTGCAAGCGTATATAGACACCGAGTTATCCTACAATGCCATCGCAGGTCCTTTGAATTCTCCACCTTTTGCAGATAAATTTGTTTGCTCTCCGCTTCAAATTGTCCCTAAACGAGGCTCTTCGACCTGGGGGGTGGTTATGGATCTTTGTTTTCCTCAAATGATGATGGCATCCCCTCTGTTACTTATTTGGGCGACCAGTTCAAGTTACGTTTGCCTGGAATAGATTGGCTCATTGAATTTATTCTCACAACTCAAGTGGTCATACATATCTTCAACGAACAGGGATTTTAAGCGGATGTTTACCTGGATGACTTCTACAGAGCTGAATATTCGTCTCTTGCTAGTCAGGCGTTTTCGCAACTTGGTCAATTATTTCAACAACTTGGTTTACATTCTTCTCCTGAGAAAGACACGCCCCCTTCGACCTCCATGATCTGTCTCGGGATTTTAGTTGATACAGAAGCCTTTACTCTCAAGGTCCCCACCTCATGTCTTGAGGAGTTACGAACCGAACTTACAATCTGGGAGAAATCTTCATTTCTCACCAAGAAGCAGCTTCAATCCCTTCTTGGGAAGCTCTCGTTTGTCACGGCGTGTGTCAAGCCTGGTAGATTATTTTTGGCCAGACTCCTTAACAGTCTTCGCGAGTGCAAGTGTGCAGCTAGTTACCGGTATCCCATCTTCGCTACTATGCTTTTGGACATTCAATGGTGGCTTGAGTTTCTTCCACGCTATTACCGCATTTCACTTATCAAGCCTTTTCTCTGGGATTTTGAGAGTCTCAATTTTTCTACCGACGCTTGCCTTCAAGGGGGTGCCACTTGTCAAACGGAGTGCATCAGTTTTGTCTTCCCCGAATGCATTTCTATGTCTTCTCTTCATATAAATGTACTAGAACAATAGTTGTCGCTCTTAAACACTGGGCCCCTCAGTTACAAGGTCGCAAATTCATCGTAGCATGCGATAACTCTGCTGCAGTCGTGGTCATCACGTCCAATGTATCGAAAGATCCTTTTATGCAGCACTGTCTACTACAAATGTGGTTCACCGCTGCTCTCTTCGATTTTGAAGTTCGCACTACATGTTCCAGGGAGACACAACCAGTTTGCAGACTATCTTAGTCGTTGGCATTCCGATCCTTTAGCTTGTGATAGTTTCTACTGTCTTTGTAATGACTCTGGTCAGGTTTTCCAGTTACAAGATGTTGACTCAGTTTGTTTTTCTTTCGATGTTGCGTGACAATGTTTTTATCTATTTTTTTTGTTTTCTCTGTTTTTCATTTCTAGAGCTGCTAACGGATCAGGTCAACGTCTTTCTACAGATGTTTCTCTCGTCGATTTGCAGTCTTTAGTTGCACGTCTCATCAACTTGGCTCACGCAACGTCTACACAGAAGAACATAGCAGCTCATATTCGTAGTTACGGGACTTTTTGTGAACTGAGGGCTATTCAGCGTTTTCCTATCAATGTTGAATCCATCAGCTTATACATCGCATATTTAGTTGCTCAGAAACGAGCATACTTATATTAGTAGCCTTAAACATGCTCATCGCCTTGCGGGCTATGAACTCACTTGGAGTTCCGATTATCACTTTCAGCTTTTGCTCTGGGTCATTAAGCGTTTTTTAGGACAAGTTGTTTCTTGCAAATCTCCTATGACCACTTCAATCTTGCATGCTGCATTTGATCTTTTTAATTTTCGTATACCCTTACATGCAGCTATGTGGACTTTGTTTGTAGTCGCATTTTTTACTTTATTGCACAAATCTAATCTCGTACCCGACAACACGTGGCAAATTTCCTCCAAGGTGATTACACACGCAAATTTGGTTTTTACGTCTGCGGGTGCTAATGTTCATGTTTCCGCCGCGAAGACTATCCAGTGTCAGCAGCGATCTCTTATCCTGCCCATTCCCACAATCCCTGAGTCTCCAACTCGTGCCCTGTGTCTGCTCCTCTTTTTTCAGTTTTCTCTGGTTCAGGTTTAGCACCCCTCACTTACAAGCAATTTTGCGTTTTTCTTTCTAGGGTCTCGTCTAAGCTCCATTTAGATCCGGCGCTTTATTTCCCACAAAGTTTCCGCCAGGGCGGGGCAACCTTGGCATTTGATTGTCATATACCTTCTGAGATCATCAAATTTCAGGGAGATTGATAGCCTGCGAACACAGACGTATTTCCGGCTGTCACTGGTTCCGCCGAAAATACCGTCTGCGAACTCGAGCCGCGAGAACGATTTCCATGACATCAGCTCTTATAAACCAATCACATTTCACCTTGCATATCCGAAGAGGTAACCCGCAGAGATTGTGCGTGGAATCCTCGCAAACGCGTGGTTAAAAATGGTGGAGGATGCGTTCAGAAAAGTATGCGAAGTTTTCGGGTTTGATAGCCTTAATAAGCATCAAGAGGAAGCCTTGCGATTTGTTTTTGAATCGAAGAGCGATGTGATTGTAAATCTTCTAACTGGATATGGAAAGTCTGTTGTATTTCAGACATTGCCCATCGTGTATTCATGTGTGGAACCAACTCGTGAGAAGAACATTGTACTCGTTGTTTCGCTGCTAATTAACCTGATGAAGGACCAAGTCAGCCGCTTAAATTCACGTGGAATAAGTGCAATATCACTCAGTGATGTCAGCTCCGAGCAAGAGATCAGAGCAGTTGAAAATGGAAGTTATTCTATCGTTTACGGTTCACCAGAGTCTTGGTTAGGTGAGACAAAATGGCGAAAAATGTTGTCAAGCGATATTTACCAAAATTCAGTCAGAGCTGTGGCTGTAGATAAAGCCCATGTCATTTGCCACTGGTAAGTTCTGCTTTATTTAGTGATTGCCGATGTAAGAGTATTTTCCGGGGCTAGCTTAGTATAAACCTTGTTTTAATATTTCGCATTTTCGTGTCTGATTTTATTTTATTGAAATTCCCCTAGCTGTGTGTTTACATCAGCAGTTCCAAAGCACATGTTGTCGTATTTTGATCTTAAAGCTCAAGTTATATGTATGTTTGTACGTTGAGATTTCTTTTTTTTGTAACTTATTTTCTATGAGGTAAAATAATTGAAATCGCCCTTTATTCTAGGGGAAAATCTAAGAGCAACAAACATGCAGCCTTCAGAGTTTGGTTTTCTCGTCTACACGAGTTCAGGTCACTTCTTCCGCCAACCCCATTCATTGCATTGACTGCGACAGCCACAGAGGATACTAGGGAAACCATATTCGAAGTACTCTTGATGAATGGTCCCCAGATTGTTACTGAAAGCCCAAACAAAGCCAACATAGCCTATGTTGTCCAGTACATGGGAAGAAATGCCAGCCTTGCAGAATATTTGTCGTGGATAAGTAATGAGGTGAAGGATTGTGGCTCAGCAGCAACTATTTTATACCCAGACCATCAAACAGTGTGCCGTTGTCTACTCAACACTGAAGACTCTCCTTGGGGACAAAATTTACAGTTCAAAGGAAAGAATTCCAAAGACTGTGTTACTGGAAATGCTTCACTCTTGCACCCCCCAGTCAAACAAGGAACACATTCTGACATCCTTCCAAAGTGATCAAGGATCCATTCGAATTTTAGTCGCTACCATTGCTTTTGGGATGGGTGTGGACTGTAAACAGGCTCACCGAACAGTACATTTTGGTCCAGCCAAAAATGTAGAGTGCTACATGCAAGAAAGTGGCAGAGCAGGAAGCGATGGTGCACAGAGTACTGCTTTCCTGCTTTACCAAGGAATGCAACTGATGCATGTAGATAAAGATATCAAAGATTATGTGAAAGAAGAGGAATGCAGGCGTAAACACTTGCTCAGTTACTTTGATGTGGAATGTCCTCCATCAGATCGTCTTCATTTATGTTGTGACAACTGTTCTGTCTCTTGCAAGTGTGGTTTGGAGGATTGCAAACCACTTTGTTATCCGTTGTCAGTAGCTGAGGAACCAAATGATGTAGCACACCAGGAACGCAATGTTTCAGTTGAAGAAAGGAAAAAAATTGAGACTAAACTGGGGAATTATCATAAACTGTTGTTGACAAATCTCACGAAAAGGGATGCAAGTGGCAAGTTGAAATACTTTACACATCCTAAATTTATACTAGGATTTTCAGAGTTGCAGATTCGACAAGTACTGGATCATTGTGCTAACCTGTTTTCAATTGCAGACATTTGCAGCATGCATTCAAAATTTATGGCATCCTACAGGAAGTGTTTGGAGACTTGGAAGACACTGGCATCGATTCAGATGATGAAATGTCTGATGAAGAGGAAGAGTTCTTCGGCAGTGATTGGAATGACCTTGCATTAGATGATGAAATGGCAAGTATGGTTCTTGATAATCTAAGTTGTTCTCAGTGGGAGGATTCAATGGAAGAATCAGTTGAAGAAGCTCAAGTTGACTTGCCATTTTCTGCTTTAAATGCTGTGGTGAACTGGAGTTTTGATGCCGTTTTGGACAGTTGACAATACATATGTATAACTTGAAAACCCCATTTGTGTATAGAAAACTAAAAGACTTTTTTGCATATTGCGAGCCTTGTTTTTTGGCTCATGCTCGTGTAGGCTACTGTAACACTACAATCAAAACTGTTTATAAGAATGAAGAAATACTGACATCACTGGTTTATTATTTCACATAAAACTCAAATATAGAATAATTATAGCGGTACTTGTATAGAAAGGGTGTGATAGCATACAACTGCAGACTGTTTTTTCACCCAATTCCGCAACAAAATCAGTGGGGTCAGAAAATCATTGTTGCTTTTTCAATATTTTGTTACAAACCCTTGAGACATTTTATCTCCTAAACAATGTGTTTGGTTCATGTTAACACTCAAAGTTCCAAGAGATGACCAACATCAAATTAATATGAGCACTGTATCACTACAGTTAATGATTACCAAAGGAAGATTGCCTTGATCTTTAAAAGAATTCTCCCAACTAATGAAAGAAGAAAATGTATTGAGGTCAGTCTGGAGAATTTGCTTGTGGATATTGAGGCTCAAAGGGGTTAAATGCTACTATAATACCTTAGTTTCCTTACTTTCCTGGTACCATTTTCTTTGATATTCTGTATATTGCATTATGCTTGATGTACAAAAGATTAATAGTTTTTTTTATGAAATCGTAACTACAGTCATAACTTTGTGTATTCATTTGTTGGTCTCCCAAAATGACACGCATCGTGAAAATTAAATTTACATTGTTCCAAGATACTGTACATGAATGTAAATGAATGGCATGAATAAAAAAGTGCAGTTTTTATTCATATACAATATATAAGAACAATGGAAATTTAAATTTCCCTAATTAATTCCAATTTAGCTTTTTGCTTTTTGCTTTTTTTCGTTGACAACATTATTGCAATTAGGTGTATATGCAAGTAATTTGATCATAATGTGAAACTGGAATATCAAGATGAAATCATGTATTATCTGTTCAAACAAAACAAAACTTTGTAAAGAAATGTTATGCAACAATCATTACACATGAGTGTTGGTGACATCTTGTATTATTTTTCTGTTGATTGGGTACTGCTCTTAGCATCCATGTCTTTGGGCACTTTTAAGATTGTAATACATGACTAGCAAATAAGGTTGATATATATCCTGCATACTCTTAAAGATGATTGATTAGACCTAATTTAAGCCAGCAGGTGATTGAAAATCATGCTTATAAAATTGGCTGCCATTGATTGGAACCTTAATTTTGTTGAAGACAAACTTCATCATTTTGAGCTGCATAGCCTCTAGTCTTGCATTGCCAAAACTTTAAACCATTAATTGGAATCTCATATAGCCCTTGAAAAACTAGTTACTTGCACTTGTTAAATTCCTCAACCTTTACAGAAAATCCATTTCACTCCATGTTTGAATAGTGGTTTTTCAAGACCATCAAATAGGCTGTAACAAAAAGACTTAAACAGGCAGCAGTATGGTCGCCATGGTTATACGATGACATATACATTTATTTCAAAGGGATTTGCCCTTTTCACTGTTAGGTTTTCTCCTTTGCATTACAATGCAATCCAATGTGGATGCAGGGCAATTTCAGGCTTAGACTACAAAATACCCTGAAATTACCTTGCATACATGCCACATTTTATTGTGATGTAAATGAGTAAAGTTAACTGTGAAATCGTTGATAATGATATTGTGTAATTCCAGAAAATATCTATACCTCCCCCATGGAAGAGATTTTTTTTCTAAGACACCACCCCCCCCCCCCCTTAACACCCCTCGGGAAATTCCAGTTAAGCTTCATACATTTCTTTTAAGTGTTTGGCCTGACAGAACCCCCCACCCTTGAGGGAATTCAGATCCTTTCTGTGGGGGGGAGTATGGGTATTTTCTGGACTTAGACATTGTAGCACTTTATCTAGCTTTGACACCTGATGAAAATTTATTTTTGTGATCATTTATCCAGGTGTAACACTTGGACATGCCAGGGCATCTCTTTCAAATCCCTTGAAATGTCTATAACTACCGTAGTTATTCAGTTATAAGGCGCACGGTTTTTTCAAGAAAAATCTGTCTTTGGGTGGCGAGTTAGTGCTAAAATTGGGGTGCGTCTTATAGCCAAGTATTTTCGCACAACAAAATCTTAAGATCACAATTTGAGAAGAACTTGCAGTTTAAACAACACAAGAAAAGGACACTAGTTGTCAATTTAAAAAGAGAATAGTGCTTTTAGAGACCTTTAGAACACTAAACGACGTCAAGAGAAAAGTAAACAAACCGAAATTTGCATACGTGCTCAGTAACGTGATACCCATGAAAACAACACAATCGGTTGAACCTTGTTTCAAATTCCGAGAATCGTGTGTGTCGCTCGCATGAAAAGTTTCTTCTCTGAAAAAACAGTGTGGAGATAAAACATACCTTCTTCGTTCATCCAGCCTTTCTTGTGCACTGAAGGTTGCATCCTTGGTGGCGTGTTGATATTCAGCTGTCGAACACCTTTGAATATGACTTTCTGTGGGAGTTTATCCCTGTTCGCTTTCGCTTGAAGTCTGAAGTCTGAACTCTGACTATTTATTACGTCGGAAGGTTCAAATAAAAGTGTATGCGTTGTATGTTATGATTTTCAGGTGTCAACTTTTAGCTTTTGTTTTTGCGTATATCATTAAACGTGTGACTTTTTCACTTTGTTTACGTTAACAAAAAGAGTTCGCATGCCAATTGTGTAAGGATAATTGTTCTCAAATTCATCACATCCTTTTGATGACTCTCAATTTTCGGGTGCGTCTTATAACCGAGTATTTTCGCGTAATTTTCAGTTTGAGAACTTCGCTTGATTAAATTGCAAAGTTTGGGGTGCGTCTTATAACCGAGTGCGCCTCATAACCAAATAACTACGGTACGTCCTTATTGATAGCTGAAAACACCATTCTCCACTTGCTTTTTGACCAATTCATCGAGGTCTACCACTGGGAATGCTGGACATATTTTCCTGAACGAATAGAGCGCTGCAGAAGTTTGTCCACTTTGCCAATAATAGCTTTAACTGGTTTCTCTGCTTGGCTAATTCTTGTAACTGCTTTCTCCATCAGATTCACTCCTAAGTTTCCATAGGCTTGCTTGTTGAAGTTGTTGCTGTGTTCAACTTCCAAGTCATGGGGAATGTTATTTCCTCGCCCTCCATGATTGTTGACAGTTCTATTCCAGACAAAGATTTCCGCCTCTTTTGCACTTAAACCATTTGAAAGGATCAGTTGATATAGGCATTCAAGAGCATATTTAACACTGTGTGGATCATCTGCTTTGCACAAAAGCATCAGATATTTATATTGTCTAATAATCCTCATGCCATCTCCTTCTGACACAGCATCCAGAAAATTTAAAAAGAGAAGCCCTTCAGACAGGAGGGCAGCATTGCAGTTGAACATGTCATCTGCACCTTTAGATGGCAGAGTTGTTGACTCTGTGGTGTCATCAGAAATGTCTTCTGAAACTACAACTGGGGGATTGTGACCAAGCTCATGCCTCTTTCGACTCTTCCTATTGTACTTAAAAGAGGCTTTGCATCCGGGAAATCGGCAAGGGAAACGCCCATCTTCATTAAGGTCTAGTTGATTTAGAATTTCTTGTCTCTCTTGTATTGAGATCATTTCTTCTAGGGACCCATTCATCATTGTCTCATCAATCACCACTTCGTCTTCAATCTTTGCAGCAGCTTTATGTAGAAACTGAAGCTGATAAAATTTGCTCTGGCTGGCGAGGTTCTCAGGGATAGTGAAGTGCTTAGGTTTGTCTTGCTTGCTTTCCAACCCAAGGACAAGAAAGGCTGCTGCTATCACACGTGCGGTCACTTCCAATACCATAAAATCTCTGTCTGCTCGGTAGGCTGTATGTGGGTCATCCCTCACATTTCTGCGATTTATAAGATTACGGTCTGCAAACATAGTGCATTGATCGTCTGATGAAGAGCCAGAGTAGAATCTTCTGAATAGTAGCTGCAGTTAAGAGGAAATGTTATTAGCATAAATTTGAAATCCAAAATAAGTAAGGATGTACTAAACTGTTTCAAAATACATGTCAACCAGGCAGAAGAAGAATGAAGTCTTCAATGTACAGTGACTGTCATAGATGAATAATTCAGTTGGTAAGGCCTGACACATGGAATGCAATACACATTAAATCTTTTTAATCATATTTAGTCAAATGGGCTAGAAGTTGAGAAAATGCAATAAGTTTTTATTATCCAAACCTAAAACGTTGTACTATTAGTTTATTACACACCTCAAAGATTTTGACTCCGGTGTGCCAGTCACCAAGTTGCATGTTAAAGCCCTCAATACGGTCCTCTGCTGTGTAACCATTGGCAACTGAGTGTATGGCATTCACTGCACGTTCAACTGATAACTGGTCTCCTGTACATAGCTGGGTTACAAATTTCTTCTCCCCATCAACTGTGGTATATGGCAGATATCCCTGGAAGTGCCTCAGGATGTCAATCATCTCTTCAGTCAAGTTTTGGTAGCTGAAACAAAAAAACAATCACTAATTAAAACATAAAATTTGAAATCCTGGTTAAAGGACATGATAATAAATTATTGTTGTGGTCGCCCCCCCCCTTCCTGGATGGGATGGTAGTCCATAGCAGGGTTACCCCCAGCATTAAATTCGCTGGTACCCATTTATACACCTGGGTGGAGAGAGGCACCATGAGAGTAAAGTGTCCTGCCCAATAACACAACATAATGTCCCTGGCCATGGCTCGAAGCTGGAGCACTTGCTCCAGAGTCGAGCACCCTAACCATGAGACCACAGCGCCTCCCAGATTTCATTAATTTTCTGACTGGGACTGTATGAATCTTTCTGTGCTTGCCAAAAAATTCCAAAACTGCTATAAACTTACAGTTTCAGATTTTTTGGCCATCTCCTTAGAATATTTGTGTGGTATGTGAAAAATGCACACATCCTTTAAAAAGGAAAAGCATTCCAAATGTTCCACAATAATTCTAGACACTAGCACAATATAGTTGTGTCGCTGGTGCTTCTGGTCTTGAACAGTAGGGAGAAACTGGATGTTCGACACACCATGAATGTCTCTTGTAGAAGTGTCAAGGCCATTACCATGAACTCTGTTCATGATGATTTTGCGATTGACCCAATGGAAATCTAAATTCTGATTATCCTTGGTCATCTGCTTGCGCTCGCGCCTTCCATCGATGTTGTCAAATGCAATGGCAAAACCAGTGCTCATATTCAACGTAGCTTCTTTAGCATCTCTCTTGGCCTGTGTAGTATCCTCCACACATTGTGGACTACATGTATGCTCAGGTGAACTGCATATTTCAACAAGTGTGACTACCCTTTTCTCCTTTTCTGCTACAACTTCTTCTTCTTTAGACCTTTTCAGTTGCAGATCAGTGATTTCTTTGGCATGATTTTCACCAAGTAAATCAAACTTTGCACGAATTCTTACATTGGAGCAGGTAATTTTCAGCTTTGCAAGTCGATCCATTGTTGCCTTGAAAAAGAAAAACAAGACAAAGAGAATGGTAATATATAAGTTTATGAACATATTGTCTGCTTTTATCAAGACATTTGGATCTGACATAAAATTATTTTAACAAGTACAGGGAATGTAACCTTACTAACTTAAAACCTGTAATCAAATATTCCAATCACCTGTGTATATAGGGTTAAGTATGATAGCCCAGTTCTTAATAGCATAGTTGTTAATAGTTCACAATTTTTAACCCTTTCCTTACTTGGCCTCAGTTGTTTGAAAACTGGATAAGGCTGTACTAACACAGGATAAATCGCTATCCAGTGGGTAAATCTTTTCAAAATAAACCATGCTGTCCACTGGTTAGAGATTTATCATGTGGATAATATTATCCAGCCTCCAAAAAACTGGGGCCAGGAGTGTTCAGTATCCACTAGTAAGTTCTTCGTATCTGATCACCAAACAGCCAAAAGAAATAAAGTAAATCACCAACTAGGATGCAGTCTGATCTAATACCAAATTCTCTTAACTAAATTTAAAATCAAATGTATATCAGTCCGTAAGGAGAATTAGTGAGTGAAAGGGTTGAAAGAAGTCTTTCCATTTTTCAGAAAGAATTACGACCGAAATAAAAGGTTTAAAATAACTGCTCTCACCTCCAAAGATCTTGACTTAATAAGGATTCCAATAACTGTACCACAGCCATTCATATGTGAGTTGCGCTGCTTCAAGAGGATTGATCCTGAAACTGGTACACTTGGGAGCCATTCGGGAGCTTTTTCTTTTTTTATGGCTGCACACGTCATGAGGAAAGCATAGAAAATTGGTGCTCTCTCCTTCCACTCAAGGCAAACTTTCTCAAAATCGAAGTTCGCGATTTCCTCTTTCGTGTTAGCTCTAAGAACAGATGGTTGTTTTCTGGAACAAATCTCATTTAACTGCGTGTTCATCAGCTGGAGCACCTTTTCGACAACAATCTTTCGAAGTTTGACACTTTTTAGCACAGCTCTTGCAATTTTCTGAGGGGATCCATTAGAAATTGCTTTGCCGAGAACTGCAAAATCATCTTTCAATTCCTTGTGAACAGATTTACTTGGATATGCTACAGTAAGATGTACCTTAGTCTCCTTGGTGTCTGCAATGGGTCGTTCTGGTTTCTGAAATTCCATTTGTTTATGTGGCGTGGAGGTCAACAATCGGCCAGTGAAACCTGGTGTTATTCCTCTGAAAGCATTTTGCAGCAAGCCATTTGGAGCTAGAAAAGAGCGACTTGGAAACGTGGCTACCGGAGCAATAGGGCTAACAGCACCAAAAGAGAAAGCGGGAGGCAGAGAAGGGCTTGTCAAAGGAAAGGTACCAATTCCAGCCCTCGGAGCGTACGTGATACTTTGCGATGGACTGTTGTTTACATTTGCATCTTCAAACTTCAAGCTCTTTTTCGCCTCTGGCTTTTGTCCTAGACTCTTTAGCGAGTCTTTTGACTCGGAACGGGCCATCATTTTTGAAATCTTGTTTGATTTCATTTTCAATTTCTCCTAGTCTGTCCAAAGCTCTTTTATAACGAAGCAGACGATTATAACATTTGGTGCGGCAGATGGCGGCAAGATCGCTTCCGACGTAAACGGACAGATCAACTTCAGTTGATCGTAGAATTAATGAGTGAATTGCCACCGTACTTTTTCCAAACACCTTTATCTTTTCTTCACTGGAAACTTTTGCCTTGCAAAGAAAACAAACCTCAGAAGTTAAAATCTTCTTCGGTGTTTCGATGGCGCTCATTGTGGGCGAACAAATTCCAATTCTAAAATTATCGCCGGTTCCCGCGGTGTCGCGCGTGTACGCGAGTGTCATATTCTATTGGTGAATTTGAATGGTCAACAACAAAACAAAAGTTTTGACGTCACGGAAATCAATTTCTGGCTCGAGTTCGCAGACGGTATTTTCGGCGGAACCAGTGACAGCCGGAAATACGTCTGTGTTCGCAGGCTAGGAGATTGAAAAAGCAATGCTTATCTCATTTATTTAGAATTGTCCCAGCAACAAAAACAATGTGCGCTTCACGTTATGGCAAATAAGCTCCAGTCTATGTTTTCTGTATAAGTTGTATCATCTATATCACTTCAGTTTTCTATCATGTATTAGTCTTTTATGTTTTTCTTTCAACCCACTACCACTTTCGTCACCCCAGTTTGGGCACTTTGGCGTTTAGGTTTATTGTCAAGCTATCAATCAGCAGTTTTCGCTTGGCTCAATAAACTTATTTTTGCCCAAACTCGCGTGTGGTCTTGGTAACGTGGGTTAATTATTTTTCAGTGCTGCTGTGCACTGAGGACACAACTGTCCTGGGAAATGAGGAAGAACATAAGGCTAAAGATCAGGAAAATTACAAGATCAGATCAAAAGCACCCAACAAAAAGCTTAAAAGGTCAAACATGGAAAACAGCCTTGATGCGTTTTGTGAAAGATTTACTCAGATATCACAAGAAGAAACAGAAAGGTTAATTTACCTTTATGTTTCCAGTCAAAACTGCTAGAAACTACAAATCCTCAGGGCCCAGTTGTTTAAAACTGCAATTAGCGCTGATCCAGGATTAAATCGGTAAATAAATTAGATTGCATTGCTCAAAGGCTGATTAATGCCAATCTGACTCTAACCCTAACCCTTATATTGTCTCCAAAATGGGCAACATATAACGAGTTTTACATCAAGTGCTAACCGATAATAGGGCGAATCACTAATCAGGCCTCTCATCGGGTGTTTTGAACTACGTTCTCAGTTCTACCAATTAGCTTACCCAGTTTTAGCATTTTCAATCGACACTTGGGCTTAATCAGAGGTTAGTTCAATTGAGATCTGGAATAACCAGCCCCAGAAGGATAAAGTCCCATTGAACATATATTTTGGGTGTGAACTTTTTGAAAATTACAATTTCATATTTTTTAATACAGGTATCTAAAAGCTGAAGAAGATCGGCACAAACGAGAGATGGATTTTCAGTTAAAGCAAGCACAGTTGGAAAATGAAAGGTGACGTCAGAAAGAGAACATGAAATGAATGTTTTAAGTCATATATAAAGTCATGGGCATGTTTCTACGGGACGTATTCATTATGCCCCCTCGTTATGCAAAGTTACCCAGGGATGTCAGTCAATTCAATGTACCAACCGTGTATTCCCACGCACTCTAGTATG
>NC_090888.1:33703791-33716291 GCF_036669925.1 Montipora capricornis | reverse complement strand
AGCAAGAGCCGATACAACGTAGATTTGATTTTAGTGATGTACTATATTTCGGCTGGCCAAACCAGCCTTCTTCAGGTACAATGAGAGTTTACATTGAATTGCTTCTATGTACATATATATATATAGTAAATGGATGTTGACGTAATACTGGAACAAATGTGATAAAACATGGCAGTTACAAAGATTTTGAATTCAAATTCAATTTTGAATTCAAATTCAAGGACATGCAATTAATCCCTATCGAAAAAATATTTTCTAGCAGAGACTCGATCCGTAAGGCCAGGGAAGCTTTTTTAATTTTAAAAGGCAGGACAATTGATCCCAACGGTCTTAATATCCGCGAAGAAACGTATTAGATTTCAGTTTATTATTTTAGTGATTTCCGTTATTTTTCCGTGACTCAGTATTTGAATTCAAAATCTTTGTAACTGCCATGTTTTATCACATTTTTTCCAGTATTACATCAACGTCCATTTACTATATATATATATGTACATAGAAGCAATTCAATGTAAACTCTCATTGTACCTGAAGAAGGCTGGTTTGGCCAGCCGAAATATAGTACATCACTAAAATCAAATCTACGTTGTATCGGCTCTTGCTTAAAATATTTAGTTTCTCAATTTAAATTAGGACTGAAGACGATTCTTTTTAAAATGGCCTATCTATAGATGCGCATTTGCTTTATTATCTTGCATACTTTTGTTTCCTATTTTTTGTAGTGTAAGATGTAATTTTTAAATATTTTTTAGTTTTATGTAATTATAGAAATTAGAATAGTAGAATGAAATTGTAAAAATTGTTTTAGAGTTAATATAAGGTTTAAAATTGTAAAGCGCTATGAATAATTAGTATTAATAGCGCTATAGAAATGAATTATATTGTTAGTCTTATTATTCCCTTTCAGTCTTTCTTATTTCACCAAGATGTTGATCAATTTCCTTGTTGAAACGAAGATGGCTCTTGCTATTTCGATTTAAGTCACATTTTACACTTAGGATGCGATGCAAGATGACGGGAAGCTGTTTATCCACCATTTCCCGGGAATAAAACAGATGGAGAGAAGGGGTGCCGATTAAAAATTAGAATTGTGTCCAGCTAGAGAGAAACCTTTTATTTTGGGTCGTGTAAATGGGTAGTGCCATGCCGAAATGGTTTAGGCACGGTGCCGATTTGATAGCGCGTGTAAATGGGGTTTTAATCAACCAACGGGAGAAGGTATTACTGAAAGGAATGGCAGAATCAGTCTGTCACGACTGGGAGACCCAGGTGTCTTTGAAGCTAATAGAGCTTCATTAGCGGAAAGGGGTCAGCTAACTGTCGCGACCCAATTCCATAGGACCCCTGTAAAACTATCTCTACCCCAAATGGAAGAAAGAGAATGACAAGGCATCATACCCAGGGATTACCTTAAGCAAGATTACTTTTAATTTCCCATCGAAACCCAACCCAGACTTTGTGCAGTCCCTTTTCTAAAGAAATTTTATTTTTTCATGGAACAGATTTGTCATTGAAAATATTTGCATGGCTTAAAGTCTTAAATTAAATGTGTTCTCTGAGCTCTTGTTGTAATTGGTTTTACCAGTTCATGCAACACGGTATGGGATAAATCAATTACTATTATATGACTCTCTTATGGTATACTATTATCTACATCTATGGCAACTTTTAGACCTTCATTTTCACATACTAGTAAGATTCACTTGTTCATAATATTAAATCCCTATCATGTCACTTTACTCACTGGTGTCTCCCAAAGACCAGTTCGGGAAATGTCAATTGCCAAATTTGGAGAGCACATAAGAGTTGCACGAGGCCCAACCTTGTGCAACCCTAGCTTCTTGAGTGCTCTCCAAACTTCCCAAGTGCTCAATATCTCGATATACGCACAGCTGACGCATGAACTAATTGTTTTAAAACATTATCAACGAGCTGTTAGTTTGCTGACGTCATTAGTGTGCTCAATAAAAATATGAAGCACGCTCCTGCTATTGAATTTGATTATGTGAAAATTCTAGCAATCTTATAAATTACGATTAAATCTTGTCTCAGATTAGTCAAAAACTGATGGGTGAACTCATGCATCAAAACGGGTTTTTATTTTGACCAAATGCAAAATTCTCATATGTGAAAGAAAAACAAACCTGCTATCTGATTGGCTTATTTACAACAGGCCACAACCTCGCCTTTGAATGACATTTGACTTACAAACAGTTCCAGGAAGGCATAATTCTAAATTATTTTCTTGTTGATTACACATGCAAGGAATGCACTTTTAAAAGCACTTTCATGTCAAAAATGTGTAGAACTTTTACAACTTAAATCAACGTCCCCGGCTGAAATAGGAGCCCAAAGTGACGTGCACATGTGCATGTTGTACCATGCAGTTGTTGAAGAGCGATCAAGAAAGCTGCTTGACGTTCCTGTTGTCATCGCGCTGTGTTCTTGAATTTGGACGCTGTCGTTTATTGGATTGCCAGAATTTTCGGCGTTCAGACTTCTAGAAAGAACATCACTGCACTGCTAAAGTTGTGATGTCGAAGGCCGTGTATTGTAGTGCACCAAACTCTGCTCACTGCAGTGACTGGATATCGCCGGTGCCAGCATTTGACCTTAAGGTGATTGGGGTGGCCCTGACGCTGTGGTTTTTGTAGGCTTTCGACAGTTCATGCCGTCGAGTTTGTTGACACCGATTGGTCTTGCATCGTACCAAACTTCATTGTATTTCCAGTGCTTATTCGGACATTGAAAAAATGCATCGCATTTAGGGTTTAACTTCGCCAGTTAAATCTCCATAGCTTTGTAAGCGCGGTTTTCTTCAGGGGTTTTGCCAACTTTTCATGGCTCGAGACATCGGTAAGTCCACCAGGATGATTTTTGGATGCTTCATTGTGCGCCATTGTGACAAACTTTCTTTTCTCTTCATTTCTTCTTTCCTTGGTGCTTTAAATGGACAATCTGCGCATTCCGCATCTCATTTGATCTTTTGAAACGTGGATCGCAGCTCAGGTTCAAACCTTGGTTAAAAGGTAGCCCGTTTAGGTACCTCTCAAAGGAATGTCTGAATCCAAGAAGAGTAGATTTACTGTACAGCTCTCCGGCTTCCTTTCTCGCCTCGGCATAGAATCTGCAAAACTTTACATCTAGTTGTCCTACCGTCATTTGCTTAATTGGCGTTTGAATCTTTTTTTTCTTTGCACCAAGCTTTAATTAAAAGCAAAAATTTCAATTAATCAAACGTTGTAACTCATATTGCAAAACTCTTAAAGAAAAAAGAAACCTTTTAAATACTGCTATCACTTAATTAACCGGCAGACAAAAAGTTGTTACAAACCGCCAGATCTGTGTTTGCTATGTTTACTGTTTCTGTGCCAGCTATAAATAAAGTGGAATTACTTACCTTTGAATGTGTTACTCGACCAGTTTGTTAGTTGTTTTGTTTCTTGCTGCATGCTTTTCTTCTAAGATGGTCTGCATCTTGGATTCACTCAAGGTTGCGAAACGATTAGGTGTCACTTGTCTGCTTGCATCCTTTTCATCTGCTCCCTTTATGGGGTTTAAAAATTCTAGCCCCAGAGAAAAATTAGGAAGCTCTTCCTCGTCAACCAGTTGGCTTGTAGCCATTTTAAGCCAAGGTTTCCTCTTTTTCCAATGCATACAAAGAGTCACTTGTGTTAAAAAATATATTTTCTCAAGGTGTTAGTTTGCTGACGTCATTAGCATGCTCAATAAGAATATGAAGCACACTAGTGTTATTGAATTTGTTGTAAAACAAAATTAGATTTTTTAACATTAAGAGATAACTTGTTTGCCATAATCCAGTTGCCTATATTCCTTAACTCTTCATTTACTACTGTTTTGAGTGATCTCAAATTGTTATCAGCGTAAAGTAGGTTAGTGTCATCAGCAAACAAATAAAAACTTAATTTGTCAAAAGAGTTATAGATATCATTTATGTACTACAAAAACAATAATGGTCCTAAAACTGATCCTTGCGGAACACCACACAGGCAGCACTCTTTCTTAGAAACATGGGAACCAACCTGAGTAGTTTGATATCGATTGTTTAGATAAAATGAAAACCAGTTATTAAGGATTCCTCGGATTCCATAATGTTCAAGTTTCTGCAATAAGATTGAGTGATTGACTGTGTCAAAGGCTTTCTTTAAGCCTATAAATATACGACAGGAAAAAAGCTCCTTGTCAATATTGAACTGAATTCTATTGACTATATCAATAAGAGCATGTTGAGTGGAGCATTTTTCCCGAAAGCCATACTGACAATGGTACAATAAATTGTGTTTATCTAGGAACAATTTTAAGCAATTGTACATTAGTTTCTCAAAAAGATGCGATTAATTATTTACAAAAGTGAAATTGGCCTGTAGTTATTAGGGTCTAATTCATCCTCATTCTTGTAAACTGGTACAACTTTAGCAACGTTTAACTTTGAAGGGTAAGTGCCACTCTCAATTGACTTGTTCATGATTGAGGCCAGAGGGTTAGAAAGAAGCTGACCAGCAGATTTCAGAATTTTGACAGGACAGGAGTATAAACCTGGTGCTTTATTAAGAGGAAGAGACTTTATTTCTACTTCTATTTATGGAAGCAAAATGCTTATTGAGAATATTCGGAATTTCGGTTGGATCAGAGGTGATACTATCATCATTTAGACACTTTAAACTGGTAATTACCGTAAAGACTCGCAGAGAAGCCGCACGTTTTTTCCAAAAAATTGCGATCAAAATCGTAGGTGCGGCTTATCTGCGAGACCATTTGGGAAAGGTGCTGTGAATTTCCGTGAATGGACACTTTCATGGCATAATACTGGAATAAATGCTACATTACAACAACAAGAGAGTATTGATCATTGCTTTTGCGAGTTTGGTGGCTCCTAAAAGAGGCATTGGTGATGAGTATAAGCTTATTTCAAGCTTACATTTCTTGCTGTTAAACCTTCTTCGTTAACATTTCTTTTAAACGGTTTATGGTCGCTTTTCTTGAACAGGAGAACCTTACACAGCATGGAATTTCCATTCCCCCACAAAGTTGTTTATAGTGTCGACGACGGCCTGTTACTTCAAGGGTAATTCATCCTCTATGAGCGAGAAAATACCACGCTATTCTCGAGTGTTCGCGTGGTAGATGGCCCACTGTAGGTATGCCCCTTATAACGAATAAAAAAATTGCCACATTTTTTCGCACTGCTTCCGGTGTCCAGTCTTCCATCGTCCGATATTATGCCTGGTTACACAGCTTCACACACTGCATTTACGCGCAAAATTCTATGCAAAAACTGCCTTGAATGGAGAAATACCAGAATAATATCAATCATATGTCATAAGTGGTGGACATGATGTTTATTCTACTAAAGAGCTAAAATTACGGGTAAGACTTTAAAGTATTTTTGGATCCATTGTTGGCGAGTTTGCCTTGGATGAAGACAGAACACTTCATGGTCTCGACTTTGGATTTCTTTCGAGTTTTTTTTTTTCATGAAAAACTTTTTTTTCCAAAATTTGAGTTGCAGCTTATCTGCGAGTCTTTACGGTACTTTATCAGACGTCTTGTTTTTTGATTTATAAGCAAATTTATACCTTCTCAGGTCTTTCTTATGTTACTAATATTTAGTTCAAAATAGGTATGACAATAATTTCTTTTATTAATACGAGAAAGTAGCAGCACTTTATTTCTATAAAATTTTTATCTTTCCCTGTCCCCTGAATGAAAAAAAGGTCATTTTTAATTTGTATAGCTTTGATAGAGTTCAAAGTGGCGCATGCTTATTGAGAAGTTTATTCAGTTTGTTATAAAAGGTAGAAAATGACTTGGAGGGCTCCTTTGAAGCCAGTGGTGAATCCCAAGTAAGTTCTGTAAGTTCAAGTAAGACAAGACGCTTTTTTAAAGCGTTTACTTGGAATACCAATTGGCGCAGAAGTAGGGTGATACATTTTGGATGAGATAGTTTTTGTGACTACTGCGCATGGCGCGTAGTCACTGTTCTCTATTTTCGAATTCCCCATAATACACTTTGCTTGCCCCCCAAATTTTGCATAAACTATTGTAATCAAATGCTCTTGGGGACACTGCATATTCCAAAGAGCATTTGAAAACAATGGTTTATGCAAAATATGGGGGGCAAACAAAGTGTATTATGGGGAATAGAGAATTGCCATCGTGTTAGTTTTTCCGAAAATGAGTATGTGACAATACAATACACTTTGCAGCCAATCCGCATACGAAGAGTACCAAAGTTCGAACTCTGCAAACAGTACTAGGAATTGCTGATAAATCGCGAGGACGAACGAAATGTTCGGGTGCCTCGTGTTCGCAGATGATGATCTGTGAAGAATACGGTTCTGAGGTGAGGTTTTAATTCTTACAACAGTTACTTAACCTAGCTTTCGTCTTTTGTTTCTAACTGACCAATTGAGCCCGTTTACGCGTTTAATGAAGCCGTCGTTTTCGAGCTAAACAAAGCTTTGCAGTAGCACGTAATTGTCAAACTATAGATGGTTTCACTGTGAGATCATCAAATTAGCAAGGTCTTCTGAATTGTCATCAAAAGGAAGTTGAAGATACCCGAAAAATAAATCTTTTTCCAAGTTTCCACTTCCATGACGTCTTTCATTTCGAAAATACAGTATTTCGAATTTCCTAATTGTCACCTTATGTAGCTTATCATGGTGACACCATGACACCAAGCTACAGTGGAACCCCATTAATAAGGTCATCAACGGGCCAAAAAAAATTGGCCGTATTACCGGGGGTAGGGTGAAATTCATGACTAAAGGGCCTTAATGACAAGTATCGCATTCGCACTTCCAGAATAACTTTTCTCTTTAATAAACAACAGGAATGTACGTACAGTAATTGTATAAAATACTTGAAACTTCGTACAGTATGTAAAACGCTTAAAATTGTTAGGTGTACTGTACATTCTAAGCCTAAAATCAAATCAAGAACAAGCCCAGCTTACTATGCTTCTAAGAAACGGAAGCCGCCGTAATTACCTAACCGAAAGACTTAAGTATCAATCGTGTTTTTGATGAAAGCACAAAGACTTAATCCCTTTGTGATTTGCCTTACTGGATTTTACAGTAGTGTCAAGATCATGTTTGTATCTCACGAGCAAAAAGTAAGCGTTTTCAAGGCAAAGTAAAGTCCACTTTGATCCACCTACACAAGTAAAAGTTGTGTGATTTTAACGCTTCGACAAACAGCTCAGAAACGATGTACCACACAGATCTGAGAATTGGAGGTGGTGTCGAAAACTGTTTGTCGCAATATTCCAAGTTATTGGCCTTTTTCATCGAACGTTTCGAATTTATTATGTTGTTGCGTGACAGTGAAAATGATCTATCGCACGTAAATTTTTCATTGCTCGGAAAACTATCGATATGGAAGCTGTGGTGAATCAATTCCCACAATTCAGCCACCCCTATTCACATGACAGAATATTCTACTTCTTTTCCCCTTGCACATCTCTGGAGTAGTCAGATGCACCTCTGGAGCGCCTATGTTTTAATTTGCCAAGTACAAAACAAAACAAGTAAATGTTTCTGCAGACAGTTGCTCATTCATAACAACACAGATAATGTACCGGTGAAAATCGCTTAAAGTTTACAATTGCAAATAAATTCAACAGGTGACATAGCTATAGGGGAAGTATGTCTTGGAACTGGTTGTTTGAATGGAAATTACGTGGGCGTTATGTCTATCTTTGTGGGATCTAGTATGGAGCGTGACATCAGCAAGATAAACTGGTTTCAATTGTAACGAGATGCTTCCATGAAGCATACACTGGGTTGCCTGTGGTACGTGTTACAGAAAATCAGAAGGCACTGAATTGTGTGGTATTGAAATACAGCATTCCAGTCTCTGAAGAATAACAAATAAAAGAGAAGCGAGAAACATTGGCTTCTGGGCTGACATGTTGATAATTTTCAAGTTCCCTCACAACTTCTTTTCACCACAAGTGTGCCCTCTGAGCATCTGACAGCTTTGTAATACTAAAGTTCACTGAAGTTAAGCTCTGTTCAGCGGGGTTAGTGTCAGGATGGGAGACCAAAACAATAAACCCCTCATAAAACAGAAGCATCTGACCGAAAATGCTATTAATGCTAACAAATGCAAACTCAGCAAGGTACAGATTTTGTTAGCTTGCTTTATGCAAAACAAATATCGATGAAAAAGCAAATAACTATTGATACACAGTTTTTAGAAAGAGCAGAAGGAAGTTTCCGGAACAGTCGATCGAGAATAAAATATTTACGACATGAAAAGAACATTAATTTTGAACCGTGAATATAGAATATAAAAAGTTACGATCAGCTACAAACATTTTGGGAGATTTTTGCTACGTTCAAATAAATTGCAAAATCGAAAGTGACATGGCCGGAATTCAGCGGGCGCCGTGATTAAGTTACCGCGGCATGTTTACTCGCCAAACAGTGAAGCATCTGTGTCAAATGATGGCAAGATACCGGGTTTTTTTAAGTTTCTTTTTCTGTCAAGTGTTATAAAGTTTGACAATGAAATGAGCGAAGTCAAAACAAAGATCACAATCGCCCAACTCTTGTTTATGCAAAGTCAAAATTTACTCTCCCAGACGCGTACGACGTTACTTATCACCAGGTAATTCCATCATTTTGGAAATAGCAGCTCCTTTATTATTCATCTGCGTCACAATTTTTCACTGATTTTGGGGCTCATTTTGTTGAAACTCAAGCACGCTTCCAACAGACCTGTGAACCCTTCCTGCTTACAGAGCAATACTAAGAAACTTCTCCCATATCACATTTCAACCTTAAACTCGAAAATTCAATACACAACATGATATTATAATTTACAAAGGCAGAAAATACCACAGAATTTTTTTCCAGCGAAAAATTTATTGAAACAAACAACATATTTGCTCTTAGAGGCGAAAACCTCTTCCTATTTCATTGCGTGCGTGAAGACAAGAAACTCAATCGTGTCAAATTACCATGTACTTCAGGTAAATACAGCTCACTTTTGATTTCGGCTCGACAGGTGATAGATTGTTGTCGAAGTCCATTACTCGTCGCTTTTGAGATTCCAGGTATTGGTATTTCATAGCCTGCCTAGTTTTTCCAACTGACTTTCCATTATTGAGCTCCATAAGGGTATAGTTTGTTTAAGGATCCACTAAAACGCCACTCGCGTTACATGACTTTCGACGCCATTGCAGGCTAAGTTAATGATTCTACTGTGTCCACCAGAGAAATCTACGCAGTTCCACTACCTTCGCGATCCTAAGAAAATATGTGCAGAAGGCTCTATGCACAAAGACACCACTTACCAGGGGAGTGACAGGCAAGACTTTTACCGACACGGAAAAAAAAAACAAACAAACTAAACGCAGACCTCGACTCGGTTTGCCATACTGGCAACCCAGTAATTAATTTGGGTAAGTGAAAAACGGGTATTCATCTGCGAAGGTTCCAAGAGTGCTCTGAATAACGCGGCCAGTGACCTCCAGCTCTAGGTAACTAACATGAAGGTCAAGAAACTAACAATAATAACAAAAAATAGACATCGGCAGATGATGTTCGTACAAAGAACATCTGAGGGAGAAAGAGACTGAATCTTGGGAGGTCAAATGTATTGCTCGAAGGGGTGTAGTGCATTGCTTTTAGCCAATGAAATCACCGCCTCCTAATTCTATTGTCCATTTGCTGCACAGAAAACTAAATTCTTCCCTAAATATAACTTGGATACCTTTCAGGTATTCCGAGTAAAAAGTCACGAGTGACAATTTTCTTTGGCCGGGCAATTTCAATGCTAGATTTAAGAATACAAAATTGGAAAAAGTGATCTGTGACATCTGAGACAATATTCCCACTAACAGAATAATCTTCGAATTTATTTAGGAGAATATTGTTGATAAGTGTAGTGGAATCACTACAAACTCTAGTCGGTTTATCAATAGTTGGTAAAAAGGCATAGCTGCAAGTCTGGGACCGGAGAATATTGATGTTGAAATCACCTAAAAGACATACTGATTTACCCGTAGTGCTATAGCAATCAATAATTTCTTCAAAGTATTCCAGGAAACGTTCAACAGAATTATGCTGCCTGTAGACAACACCACAGATGATATTGCGTTTGTTTTTGAATTCAATTTCTAGCCTGGAATGCCTCATTAGGAGTTTTTTCAAGGACTCTGTATTTTAAATTATCATCGATATACATTCCTACACCTCCAGCAGAGAGAGGTGTTGGAACAAATTCAAAATTAAATTCGGGATAACTGGATTAAAGTCAAGGTTCTCGTTAGTAATTCTAGTTTTCGTAACTGCTAGAAGACTAAAATGAAATTTAACTCACTTGAAATATGAATTGAAGACTTTCTAGGTTCTTTTTCAGACTTCATAGATTAGTGTGAAAAGAAGAGAGGGACTCGTTTCTACTGATTAACTGCGTAAAAGTAGAAGGGGAGCAATATTTGCAGTGAACAATCCCATTTAGAGCATTATAATCTGGGTCAATGCTGGAGTGCACATTAAGACTAAATAAGTCAAGGTCATGAATGCCCACAAGCCTTTCGAGATACTTTTTAGTTAGTAATTGCAATTCTAAAGAATTAGTAAACTGACCATGAGCATAAATGATATTAACTCCATTATAGGGCAATTCTTGAAACAGTAATTTTGCTGACTTTACCTCGTTCGTAAAAGCCGTAATTTGAAGGGGCAGAAGCAGAAGAAAAAACAAATATCAAAAAGACTTATCTTGGCTACAAACTAATTGTCACTTCCTTCCTGCACCATCCTATGCAGTACACTAAGATCTTTAACTCTGATGGGACGACTGTCCTCAGCTTGCTAAAGGTAAATAAGTTGGTTCTTTGCCCAACAATAAGCGTTATTGTATCTGGCCTTAAACCTCTTGGCTTAACATAAAAGTTCTTGAGGCTTTGGTGTTAGATGGTCTAAGATAATCGCATTTGAAAGATCTCCATCGTTAAAACCAACGGCTTTCGGGTCCACTTCAGTAAATAACGCGGCAATGCGACATGACTTTTTCCTGAGCAATTCGCATACAAATTTAAAATTTATAGGTTTCGGGTGGGTATTCTATGAGCAGTATCAATATCATTGAGAGTAACATTGGCACCTATTGAATTGAAGAGACGAGTACAGGGTTTAGGTGTCTCAAACGGTGGTTATTGGCTGGTCGGATCAATCTCTGGAATTCAGAGTAACTTGACATTGAAACTATAACTGTATTTGACTAGGTCATCCAATACTCCCGCCATCTCACTAACTTGAACACTTAGAGATTCGAGACGGTTTTTAAGTGCAGCAAGATCTTCCTTGGCCACACTGCAAAAACTGGTCAGTTCATCGTATTCATTGCTTACGAACTGCAACGTCTTGGCAGTTTCAGGATCTGGTCCAAGTTAACTCTGGCCGCCATGTTGCTTGCTTCAGCCACGTGCAATTTTAAAGACTCTTGAAGTCAGCTAAATTCAGTACACAAAGTTTAAAGCTCTTTCATCATTGAATCATTTTGTTGTTGTAGTGCTCTAACTTTAGAATTATTCACTTGTCCAGACATTATTGAAAGGTTATTTCACCCCTATGTGAGGAGCTTACAGGAACACGTCCACTCGCTCAGAGCGTCTGAGTATAATAACACAAACATTATCAAGCAACTGTTGCTATGGCATAGCAGTCATCAAGTGCTCAGACCTGAAGAAAACCCTTTAAATTATTAAGATGGTTGTGCGGCTCTCCTGTTTCCAAAGGCATGTCTGCCAGTCTAGCTGCCACTCCTGCTGGGTTGACAACCTGATTGAGCTTGAGGTAGAGTAAAGCTGACTTACTACATTTCCAACCCACGTGATCCATGATTTTGTGGAGACTTACACCCTCAAGGGCCAGTGACACAGCCTCTCCACTACGAAAGCCATGAATGGTAAAGTGATCACTAGACAAATGTTTGCCTAATACAGAAGTGTATGTTTTTAATCTTGCCTGAGCGGCTGCTGACCCTAGAGAAAAGGGGCTCACCAAGTTTGATTTAGTTACCGAGCGAAAAAGGAAACCCGGGGCCAACTTAATTCCAAGTAGTTTACAAATGTTAAAATATATTTCCAAGCCCCGTACTGGACAAACTGACTTATGAGAACCCGTTTTGAATGCAAAGACGTTTGCATGTCCTGACCTCAAAGATTTAGTCCAAATATGATTAAATAAAAAACCTGAATTATTGGGAAAACACAAAATGTCCGATACCTTAACTTGCAGCAGATCCGCTGCTCAGTCTCCGGCAAAAAATAAAGCCTTGAAGAGAGCCTGATCCCTTGCATAAATAAAGACCTGAATTGCAGACAGAGCTGAGCTGTTCAAAACCATCTTATCTTTCGTAACTCGAAATAACCACTAAATCACCTGTTACAATCGGATCCGCCTGAAGAGGTGTAATTCTAGGCCAAAGCTGTTCCTTTCGAGCATTTGCGAGGTAAGCCT
>NC_090888.1:33671291-33683791 GCF_036669925.1 Montipora capricornis | reverse complement strand
AGTGAAATATTTCAGGCAGTGACTGTACAAAAGCCAGGCATCTTTATATATATTTGTATAGTAGTACAGTTAGATTTGTCAATGTGTGCAAGCAACTATCACAAGACTTGGTTCTGATCAAGAAATAAAATTTAATTGAATAGTACATGTACTTGCCCATTCTTTAATATTGACAATTTATGTCAGCCTACAACCTAAGTAAACTAATTATCTAGGCTCATAAACGGTACTTTCATTTCCTTCTAACAACTGGACCATCACATTTGAAGGATAAGATAAAACAAATTGCAATCTTTGAAACAACTAAAGGAAACTGAACATGTCAACAACGACAACTTTCTCGGGCTGAAGTTACCTATTTGTTATTATCATATGATATGCACACATTTACTTCAAAAAGATTGTCACCACAACTATGCAATATAAAAGTTCAGTCATTCTGATCAGCTCGCTCCTGTCCACATACGTCGCCAGTTGTCTCATGGGTTTGGAATTGCGATCTTACCCTGTGGTAGATGCATGAGGGCAAAGGTCTTGTGTTTTCCCATCCCAAAGGGCCAAACAACCACCTAGCCAACCAGCGATAGGCCACAGCTCTGAGAAACCTGAAGATTGTAAGATATTTACTAGGTTCAATAAACACCGAATTACAACGGCAACATGGAATTAAAACATGCTGACAAGTATTGTATTGGACTTTAAAGAAAGAGGTTCATGTGTAAGCTCTTCTAGTTTAGGATATGTGACCTCTCACGTGAAAATGTTCCTTGCGGTATCCGTGCAAACGGCCAAATGCGCGGCAAGTGGACAGATAAAAACGGGTAGGAAAGTCGTTCTCACGGGTGGCGTGAACGATTGAATGACCAGAGAAAATTTTGCACAGATGAACCGCACAACTGAACGACGGAAGAAAACTTAAAAACGGTAAGGTTGCAAGACTGAACGGCCTAGCAAATTTTGGTGACAAATGAGGTTAAACAGCATTGAACATTACGAACGACACACCGGGTTATTGAAATAACAATCGAAAACATTGCAGGACGCACAATTAACAACAATAAGATGAATTGGTTAATTATACGTGTGAAATCCGAATGGAAAAATAAGGAATATGGCCAATATTGCGTTGTAAATCACTAATCTCTTTTGATTGAAGAAAAGGAAGTGTTTCCTTTGGGGAAAAACAACAGCTGAAAACCAGACTTTCATCTGTGTTACACGTTAACTATGCGGTTACTATCACTGTGGTTGATTTCATAAGACTTACTCGGATGATGCATATCGCAATACAGTACTTAAACATCTTCGTCATAATAGAAACATTGCCGTTTGCTGATAGTGATAATTTTCCACTACATTTATTTTCGGTACTAAAAGAGACAATATTTGTGAAGACATCTTGAACAGATCATTATTAATTTCAATAAGCTTACATCCAAAGGATGAGTTGTAAAAAAATTGCAACCGTGTATTGCAATCTGAAAATCGTTTCAATATTACGTTGTTACACCATTTTATGTAAAATATTTCGTGGTGATTTAGATAGAGATCGTTATAAGACATTTATTTATCGGCCCGAGTGCTTAGTAGTTCATCAAATTTTGTCCATTCCAGCGGAACATGACAATCCGGAAACCAACAGCCCGCAACTCCTGACAGAAATTTTCATAAAATGGTAGGTGAACATCAGTAAAATTAATTTTAATTTATCACTATAACGCTTCAGCGATTCTTTTCGAACGGAAAAAAACAGCATAGCAAATACTCAATGTTCAACACAAACACATTAATATATCCATGCGTAGGAAATTGCATTGTCAAACGTGACACAAAAGTAGAAAGATTTCAATTTTTGCAAACTGAGACGGCAAATAATTGAATAATTGTTCAGCAACTGAAAAGAAGTGTTGTCTTGGTAACTGCTTTGGTCGTCATTTCGTGCATCTAAAATCACACAATCACAAAATGGAGGAATCAGCAAGAGATGAGGTGGACTGCAATCAGACTGAAAGTACGGAAACTATCATTGCTAAAGTGCGAACGTTTCTGCGAGAAGGGTGTGGATGTCATCGAGGATTAACAGGTGGTCAGTGTTGCAATGATTTTTCACAAGAAACCGTCCTAAATAATGTATACAACTGCCTGGAATTATCTCACAGAGAGTTGGATTTGGTCATCTTAGCACATGTTCAAGCTTTTACGGCGGCCGAAGCAACCGGCGAAAAAAGAAAAAGAAATCCGCCCTACAGCTTTCTTTACCGGTCTCAACCCATTTGCAAGGAGATGTTTCTCAACCTGTACGGCATCAGTAAATCACGTTTTCAGAGGCTTGTTGATCATTATAATAATCATGGTGTTTCTGTGTGGATGTATGGAAACAGCCGGAGGCTACCACACAACACACTACCAAACGCCATTTTTGAAGATGAGCAACTTCGCTGACGAAAATGCTGTTCTGCTTCCAGGAAGGATCCCTGGTTTTAAAGTTGAGGACATTCGGCCTCTCTCATCGAGTGACACTAAGATGCATGTATGGAACGCGTTTACGAGAATTTGTAGGGAGTCAACCAAGCAAGCTGTCAGCTATACGAAATTTATCAACCTGTGGAAGCAATTTCATCCAAACCTTGTCGTGGCTAAGCCTATGGCCGACCTATGCTTTACTTGTCAGCAGAACACATATAAATTACTTCGAGGGGCTAATCTTCCGGAGGAAGAAAAGAGCGAGTGCGTTCAAACACAACAAGCGCATGCGCACCGCTGACCCGGGATGGAAAAGTTGTCACGCATCATGGCGTTCGGACATGCTGTCCAAACGCTCCTGTTCTTTTGGTTTTTAACCAGGGTTAATCCCTCTCCAGCGAATCAAATTTCTACTGATGACCTGTCTACTAAATCTATGCGCTATACTTTTGCGAGCTACTTGATTTCTGGATGGCATTGGAGCATTTACACCGAACGATTTCTACAACAGCCCTGCTCTCAGACAAAGTTCCTGCATAGGAGAGTAGCTTACTACAATTCAACGGCTACATGTAATCCTGTGTTGCTAAAACTTTCCCTCAGCATGGACGTCCAGCCGAACCCTGGACCTGGAATCCCTAGAAAAAACGCCACTCTACGGTGTTTTCTTCAAAACGCTCGGAGTTTAAAATCTATGCTTAAAGGAGAAACAAGAGACTCTCCTCGGAGATGTAAGCTACAAGATTTTCAGGAGCTCGTTTACAGAAATCGCTTGGACTTAATTGCAGTTACAGAAACTTGGTTAACTTCTGATATTTCTGGTGGAGAGATTCTCTCAAATGGCTATCAGATTTTGAGAAACGATCGTCATGACAGAAAAGGAGGTGGAACGCTACTTGCCATTAATAATTCTTTATCTGCTACACGCATTGATACTGTTGGCCCCATTTCGATTTTGGACTATGTAGCGGCTCAATTGTGCCTTAAGAATGATCGTAAATTAATTGTGATACAGTAGTTATCTACAGACCTCCCGATTCCCCTGCTGACTGGATAAACAGCTTTGGAAACGATTCTAATGTTTTGATTCTTGGCGACTTCAACATGCCCAACATTAACTGGATCGAGGGCTCTGGATTCTCGAATGCATTAGATCTGGCTGATTTTTGTGACTTTCTTGGTGACAAAAATTTATTTCAACTAGTCACTGAGCCGACCAGAGCTCACAATATCTTGGATCTTGTTATTACTAATATGGAGGATTCTATTTCAAGTTTAGAAGTTTCCAAAGACTTGTCTATTCCATCAGACCATTATTCCGTGATATTTGACTTGCAAATTTCCCACTGGAAAATAAAATCAAGTTTAAGAGTTGTTTACAACTTTAAGAAAGGAGACTTTGATTCCTTGAGGTCACTGCTTAAATCAACGTCTTTTGATGACATTTTTCAGAACAATGACATTGAAACTTTCTGTTCTACTTGGAAACAAAGATTTATTGAAGCCGGCGACAAATGTATTCCCAAGTTAAGGCTGAAAAGCGCAAACACTTCACCGTGGATTGATGGTGAAGTCATTCATTCTATTAATAAGCGCAACACCTTCAGAAGAAAAGCAGCTAAAAATAATACCACAGGCGTATGGGAAAGAGTGAAGCAATTGCGTCGGGAAACAAAATACCTTATCAGAGCCAAATTTAACGGCTATGTACAGAAGCTCACTTCAAGCGCTTCTGGACTCAACAAGAATAAGATTTGGTCCTTTTTTAAGGCTAAGACCAGTAAGGGTTCAATACCCGCAACTGTTGTGCACAATGGGATAAAGTTATCTTCTCTTGATAAAGCGGAAGCTTTTAATAACTTCTTTGCTTCCACTTTCCAGCAACCAAGTCTGTCGTCTGCTCTACCTTCCATACATCCTGTTACTACCTCCCTCTTATCAGATATTCAATTTATTGTACCTGAAGTTTTACAGAATCTGCTTTCTTTGGATGTTTCCAAATCAGCTGGACCTTATGGTATACCAGCGCGCCTCCTCAGAGAGTGTGCTGTGCAGATTGCTCCATCCTTGACCGACCTTTATAACTTGTCGCTGTCCAGTGGTAAAATTCCAACTGAATTGAAAACAGCCAATTTGCGAAGAAGCAACACGTAATTTCAAAGCATTGGAGAACAAAATAGACATCGATGAGCATCATGAAGCGTGCTCGGTGACAACTTCAATGCACTACTCCTTTGACTTCGCTCAACAAGTTCACATCCAGAGTAACCCGATGCAACCTGGTCCCATCTACTTTAAAACACCGCGGAAGTGTTCCATTTTTGGAATCATGTGTGAGGCTATCCCTCGGCAGGTGAACTACCTAATTGATGAAGCTAATGACGTAGGAAAGGGAGTAAATACAACAATAAGTTTCGTGCATCATTTCTTCGAATATCACGGACTCGGAGAAATGTCTGTTCACCTCCATGCCGACAATTGTTCCAGCCAAAATAGAGGACAATAGAGGACAATCCTTCAACTGCATTTGTCTGTAAGATACTCATTTCTGATCGCTGGGCACACGAAGTTCGGTCCCGATCAATCTTTCGGAATCATCAAGAGATCTTACAAACTAACCTATATTTAGTCACTTTATGAATTCGCAAACATGGTCGAATCATCAACAACGGGTGTCAACAAATCGCAGCTGGTTGGAACACACGATGGAACAGTTATCGTGCCAGTTTATGACTGGGCTTCTTTCCACGAACGGTTCTTCAAAAGGTTACCGAATATCAAAAGTTACCACCACTTTCGATTCTCCAAAGACGAGCCTGGTAAAGTTTATGTTAAACAGAGCAGCTCTTCTCCTGAAGAATCTTTAATGCTGTTAAAGAATCGAACCGTCCTTCCCCCAGCCTCACAGCTTCCAGCCAAAATAGATCCTACAGGGCTGAGCCAAGAACGCAAGCAATATCTTTATCAATAAATCCGACAGTTTTGCAAGCCTGCAACAGAGGATCTGGTTGCGCCAGCTCCATGAACGTATTAATGACAAAAGAACTAAAAAATATTGTTTAGAAACCCAAGAATTATCGTTGTTTAGCCACTTCGAAATTTGTGTCCTAATATTTTGCAATTTAATTCCTCAGTTTTGGCTCTAAGTACGGTATTTAATCTTTAAAGTACACCGCCACCGTAATAATCTGAACTCCTAGCGTGAACAAGACCTTTAATTATGTAAGACAACAGCTGTGAAGCAAAACGTAGTAAACCAGAGCCGACCATTTCAAATACAGTGCTAAATTTCAGTTGCAATAAATTCAAAGGAGTTTCGCTATGAGTTTACTTTGAATTTGCAAGCTGACAGATTTGAATGCATCAAGTTATGATCCTGTGACTGCACTGTTTGCTATCGCCCCACAAGACCTGATCTTGCTGCAAACTTGTCAGAAGCCGACAAGTGAAGATTTTTGTTGTCTGTCGACAGAAAGTCCGCTAGTGTGCGTTGGCTTTGCATGTCATTTGAAGTCGCAAAAAAAAAACCTTTTTAACTGTACGGGGGATAAAGATGAGAAATGCATCGTTAACAGTAAACTGAAAGAAAATTATTGTGTGAAGTCCTTCTCTTCCTCTTTCACTGCGAATAGAATAATTATAACACAGCAAACCAACACGATGGCCAGTGAGTGTGAGACGAAACGCGCAAATTTTCGAGCGAAATTTCGTTGCGATATAGCGAAATTTCGAAAGCTTATCGAAAGTTCGCAGTGAGCATTTGCATTTTCATATACATGTAAGTTAATGTTTGAAAAAGGCCCGGCGGAGCCCTCATAAGAGACCACCCTGGGAATTTGCGTGACCAAAATTATAAACAATAGAGGGTCGTCGCTTACGAAAGCTTTCAGCAAAAGTCTCTAGGATTTTAAAATTATTATTGATGATAGAAGTGAGAACGCATGTTTTATGAGTTCAATGAGTCATGAGTCAATGTGACTCTCAGTCAATATAGCAATAATTTGTTGATTAAGCCTAAGGCCTCGTTTCAGTGATTAGGCCTAAGCACTCTCTGAAATTTTAGCTTTCATTTTATGGTTTAATTAACTGCACTTACTCATTGACTCATTGACTCATAAAGACTTGACACTCGAAAAGATAACGTCCGGAAATGCACCTATTAAAAAGTGGAACCTTCTCTCTTCATTTACGGGAATGGTCGCGTATGAAAGATTTCAATTAGAATTGAAGTGACATTTTGAACGTGTAGCCGCTGCCTAAAACTTTCACCCGCTATTTATTTATTACCCTCCTACAATATCTCAATTTCTTGACTTAACTTGTTGAATGTTTCTTTTTTAAACGCATTATTGATGGCTTTACCCAATTTCCACGGGTGATAACACATATTCCGAGACTCTTGAACATTTGGTCAACAAGAAAGCTTAATATTTGTAAAAAGGCTAAATGAACAGTTGACTATAAAAATAACATTTTCCAGACTAAAGATATAAACGAAATTGAGTACAAGGTACGTGTAGATGGAGAGGCTGCTAACAACATTTTTCGTGCAGTGCGGCACTTTGAATTGATTTTGCCTTTGTTCTTCTTTCGTAAAAAAATGTGGCAACACAAGTGCCCTTCGGTCTCTGACTTTAATAGGGCCTGCCTTATGGTTTTCACCCTTGTCGGTGTAACACAAGTGCTTATTATTTCTTCACTGACTTCTTGGGGAAGGCTAATCCTTGTTTGGCACCAGAATTATCCTTATCAGTAGTAGGCTGATACTCCTCACGTAGTTCGTTCATGGTGAGATGATCTATGGTGGTTAGTTCTGCACTCCTGCCTGCTGGTGGGTCTGTCGTGTCTGCGATTTCATCATCCCATTCACGAATGACTGTGGATTCGAGCTGGTGAAAATATCAACAAACAGAGAAAATTAATTGAAAAAACTAGCAATGGCGACTGTGTCTCTGTCAAATACTGCCACGAAAATTGTTGAAGAGTGCAACTGAAAGTCTACGTTAAGACCTTGGAGTTGGGAATGGTCGTGGCTGAGTTTTGTTGCAAATCGATCACATTTCATTGACAAGCGTTGACAGTTAGCGACATGATTCCTATTGTTTAGCCTTACCCAATTTCCACAGGTGATCAACAAGAAAGCTTAATATTAGTAAAAAGGCTAAGTGAACAGTTGACTATGAATTTCCAGACTAAAGATATAAACGAAATTGAATACAATGTACGCTGTTGACAACGTTTTTCGTGCAGTGCGGCACTTTGAATTGATTTTGCCTTCATAAAAAAATAATTGAAAAAACTAGCAATGGCGACTGTCTGTGTCTGTGTCTGTGTCAAATACTGCCGCGAAAATTGTTTGCCAGTCGAGATATTTTTCGTTCTCAAAGATGCGTTCAAACGCAAGGAAACATTATTTTTGAGTTCTTACCGGGTTACACTGGTTGAAAACAATTTGCCCTTCCAGTACATTAAGACGCCTTTCAAGGTCTGAAGCACTCGAATGTCTCGCAATGCCCTCCTCAATTCTTGAGACAGAGGTCTGTAGCTTCTCCAGAAGCTGCAACAATAAAGCGATAGTAGGTCAGAGGAAAATAGAGTTCATCAGAGTACGTTTGGGTTCTCGTCTTTTTATTGGGTCGACAGCTAGATCTCTTTTTTTCCGTTCTACTCAAGGGCGTAGCACGGCCGACATTTCCATTCTTGAGAATGGAGGGGGGGGGGGGAACTAAGGCTTATTCGGTGACTGAAATGCCAGCGGATCAATTATTCCGTTTCGTAAGCAAAATAAGCCGATATGACTTCTTGTTAGTTTGAGGATTTAGTGCGTAAGTTGTTACTGACATACCCAAGTCCAAAAAGAAAAAAAATAGGCCAACAAACGAAAACCCTGCTAAAGCTAAAGCAAAATAAGACCTTAGGATACATTACCTTGTCAAACTTTTCTTGCATCTCCACCTGCTTGTCAAGGATCTGAATGTTGAGTGCCTCGATCCTTTCCAACCTGCTTCTCAGCTCATGGCACTCTTCTGATTTGGTTGCCAGCTCCTGGTGCAGAAGATTGACAAGGTCCTATTGGTGGCGGGTACAGTCACCGCTAACTTGAAGAGACTAAAAGAAAGAAAAATCAAATAATTATAAAATGATCGAAAGACTTCACATGCTTTCATTGAGGAGCTTTCAATCGTTTCCATGTGCTAAATACAACGGTTATTTATCACAAACTAAGAAAATTCCGGACTTTGCTTTCTAACGAATAGGCTATGTATTGATTGAGAGAATGTAAATTTCGCGATGTGCAATCATGATGTCACTTGTTATCTCCAATATATAATAGTACTAACCGTTTTGGCAGGCGCCACTTCCGATATTGGAGGGTCAATAGGCAGCGCGATGTTTTCCTTCCTTGTTGCCTTATCTGACTTCCCGTTTGCGCTCAATGACTCTAAGTCCAGTACTTTGGTTCTCTTTGCTTCACAATTCAATTTCCATTCGAGCTCCCGCTTCTTCTGTTCGGCTAGAAAGTCCTCGTAAGGATTGGTAATGTTTACTTCAATAGGCTGAAAACAGGAAATTTGAAACAGTTAGGCCATCCTCTATTTTACAGTGTATTGAACATTTTGGCGCTGAGGAAATTCCATATGATGTGCGTTCTGGGTTGTGCGTTTCCTTTTTTTTTGTCCTTATTACTTTGTAATAGCGTAATAGTTTTTTTCTCTTGTTTTTTTTTTGTTTGATAACTTAATTCACTGTTCGGCTTTATTCCTCTGCCTGTAATAAAGACGCCTAGTTTGGGCTAAGTCTTAAATATTATACCCAGCGTGAAATATGCTCCCAGCTAGAGAAAGTTTCCATGAGCAAAGAAAAAGGACCCGTAATGACAAAAAATTTATGCAGGTGGATCGAATAACGAAACTGTCGGCAAGTATAGAAAGACCTGTAATAACGAAAAATCTACGCGAGTGGAAAAAATGCCCATAGTATGTAATAAGTTAGCGTAATAATGTAATGATGAAAACTGTCAGCGAGTAGAGAAGGACCCGTAATAACGTAATGACGAAAAATCTACGGGGGTGGAAAGCGTCTCGCTGGAAATTAGAAGCCAGACCAGCGAGATTTTGTCAAAGCCATTGGGAAACACCGTGCTGTTATCTTTTTAGACAATTGGATTCTACATGTCACAAGTTCTTCAATTTGTCAAGGGCAGATTTCACCAAAAAAAATACGGTGTCAGAATAAGTCAATATGCTAACTGTATAAAACCGTTTCAAGCCTTGGTAAGTTGTCGCATCAACTTGCTTGTTACAAAAACTACTCATTCTAGAAACCTCCAACTGTTCTTCAATGTTTGCTTGAGCGGTCTGTGCACCTTCTTTGTCAATTTCTGCAAATGAAGCATTTTCATTGCACTCGTGACTAAATGAACAATGTTAAAAATACATTTCCAGCATTTTCTAGCAAGTACGAAGAAGGATGATATATGCAGACATGAATAGGCCAGCCCTTTTAATGACTGTCACATAGTGTTTTTTTCTTTGATATAGAATTAATTAGTTTTAAAAAGTTTTTTTAAAGCGCAAGACGACTAGTGTGTCAGCATACGATACAACGTTACACATTCATTTTTCAAAGCATTATGAGGTTATACTGGAGTTCACCCCACATAAGATAAATCCCGTTTCTGGATTTTGGAATCCAAGTTCCACTGACAAAGGATTCTCCACAGTGTGGAATTCAGAATCCAAGGCTGTCTTGGGTTACCTTACATGGCTCGATGTAGTCTAGCGATAAAAGATAAGTACCTGAAATGCCACAGTATTTCAAGAAGTTGTGAATTCCATGAGGAATTGAGATCTTCTTTGCTATCACACAATGATCCTCACAAAATCCTTGACCTGTTGAAGGTGAGAGGAGACAAATGCTGGGATAGTTGATAAGATTTTGGAAACCATCAACCTCGATAGGCACTTTCCACATGCAGTGAGGGTACTTTAATTTCCAATTCCCATCTGCTACATAAAGTACTCCACAACCTGTTGAATGAATTGTCAAGGGATCGGTATGTCAATCTCACATAGTTTGCTAAAAATAATAATGACACTACGGAGATTGTGTTAGCCTCTAAAGGTGCTGTTACCCTGTTGAATGTTTCGTGCAACTTGTCCCGCCACAGTGTCGCCGAAACATTTCAGAGTGTAACAGCGCCTTAAGTTGGTAGCGTACTTTTCACATTGATATTAAACTGTTTTTAGCTTTACGCAATTTATTCATTAATTTAGGATTACAATTGTGACAATGAAAAAGCTCTTAAACTTTGCGACAAAATACCCTTTCTAAAGGAAAGTGTACCTGGCCCAAGTGGGAAACGAGAACATATCTTCTTAGGTAAAATTGACAAAATAACATGTAAACCTAACCTTTTTTTTTGACAGCCCTCGGAGCATTCATGAGTGTACAATGTGTTTGTTCTAACATGCTCAATGTATTCCATTGCATCCTCTTCGGTTCCCAGAAATGGATTTCCATGATTTCGTCTTTCAGTGAAAATCCATTTTTGACGTAATCCTAGATCATCTAACTCCTCAACCTGCTCTTGCTTCCAGAAACACTTGGCAATCGTCTTGAAATTTCACCAGGTAGATTTGCTGCATGATTATGAGACGGTTAATGATTGTTAGGGACTTGATACAGAGGATATAAACTCCATGAATAACATAATATATGAAGTTAAAGGGCTGATATTATGAACCTGCATTTTATAATGTGACCTTTATAGACAATTTAATTTGGCTTAATACCCTTGCAAAATGAATTTCAAACTTTCTGTTAAGTTCTGGAAATTTCTAGAAATTGTTTTCCAGTTTTTGCAAGTTTTGGGTTCTTTCAAAAGCTGGAAATAGCTTGAATTTGATAGGTGCTGCCAGAAAATGACAGTTTTTTCCAGTCTTTATTTCTTGCAGGAAACTGGAAATAAACTATTGTCTACAGCTTGTTAACAATTTTAACATTTCTCAAATGAAACAAATTTTTAGTTTATTCTATAAATTGAACTCTTTTCAGATAAAAAGTTAAAGAAATGTTTAGCATGCAGTTTCTTATTATGTATAAAATTTAAGAAGAAAATTCCCTTGTAGAGCCAGACATATGTGAAGGCTATGTAAAGTTTATCACATAACTATGTTGAGCTATATAAAGGCTATTTACTGCTCCTTACGTGCTATGTAATAACTATGTAACTTGCTACATTACATAGTTCAGTCTGTGTAAAGCATATGCCATTAATATTGCAAAACTATTTAAAGGTCACATAGCTCTCTGACATATAGCTTATGAATGTGAATGTGATATCTTTCGAGTTAATACATTTACTTAGCTTACGCAATGTCCTTTAAAGGCTCCAAACTTTGAAAATAAAAGCACTCTGTACACGGAGAAATGAAAAAGAAAGCTTTTATTCCGATGTATTCAATACATGTAGATTGTGAGAAAAACCAATGAAAGGATTACCTTGTTTGATGCTCTCCGAGTCTCATAATCGGCCTTATTCCAAAAGGAACATGATGCATTACTCTCGAAAATTACACACTCCAAGTCAGCACTTAATCCGTTCAATGAACTCCAGTATCTTTCAAATCTTGCTTCTTGTCATCTTCCGCCATCTTGGATAACACACGAGAGACCGGACTGGGAACTAGTGAGTCCTTTTCGTTTTGGTCAGCAGTCAGGAGTAACCAGTCCAGCTCTTACAGGTTTCGCGCGGTTGATCACGCTTTTGTGCTGACGATTTTTTTGTTAGTTGCGTTCGAGGTACAAGAACGCAACCCCTAATTTGTGTTGGGTGTTTTGTGCATTTGTTGGGTGTCCTGTGGAATTAATAAGGGAAGTTTTTTCGAGGTTGCATTTTCGACATCGACACACTTTTGCCTCGCTTTGAGGCGCTTGGTTATTTTTTGCCTCACTTTGACGAACTAACGCACGTGGCTATTCGTGGGTCCTCCACGCTCTCACTAGAATTTTACTTTGTATTAAGCATGGTTCGT
>NC_090888.1:33633791-33656291 GCF_036669925.1 Montipora capricornis | reverse complement strand
CAACTAGCTCTAAGTGATTACATCAATAAATTACCATCAATTTCCAACACATCTCCTGGATGGCCGAGTGGTATAAGCTCATGACAGACAAAGAAGGAAAAAAAGAGGTAAGTGTATATGTTAGGGGATATTAGGTGAGATATGTAGTTAGGTAGATAGGAAGAAGAGGAAGTACAGAGAGGAAAGTAAAGGGAGGTAAAATAAAAGACGAGACATTTTTTTTGTTTTTATTGTATTCACCTCCTAAAAAATTCAGGCCCCATTTTTTTTACCACACCCCACAAAATTAAAGCCCTTTTTAGACAGTTGATAACAAACTAGTTTGAGGCAATCTAACCTAGTTTAAAATATTTTGACCCAGCTTGAAATCATTTTGACCTAAAGTACATCTGAAACTACAACATATGCATTGATTACTGTGAAGTATCTTTTTTTATATATATTGAACAGAGTAAGCTAGTAAGAAAACATTACTTGAATGTCATGAGTCAAGTGCACACAGGATCCATAACAAAAAAGAATCAATTAGGAAACAAAATTAATAGGCCACCGCCAAGTTGCCTGGGTATGTGCCAAGTCTTTCATATGGAAATGAGTTTGCGTTCACGTTGAAATAAAACTCACTTTCACATGAGACCTTGCACTTACCCTCGCTTTGAAAAGGAGGCTACAGGCAACTTGTTGCATTTATCTCACCAAGAGCTGTTAGAGAATCAACCACTTCTTTAGTCATTGGAACTTCCCGTGAAGCAGCTGAGGCCATGTCATTCTTTGACCAACTGAGTCTATAAATAACCTTCTTGTTGCTATGAAATAAAACCAAGGCATAATTTTAACTACCAACAATAAATACTCAGCTACTATGTGCCAACAGCTGAAGAGGTTGTGGCCTACAGCTGCAATACATTTGATGTTTACTACAGTGGACTCATCGAGTCCTCCTCAGCTGAGCAGCCAATGCCACCCGGTCCTGTGTTTGTAGTCAAAGTCATTGTACCAGTATTATTTACCCCAAGGGTATGATGTGTTATCTATCACTGTTATTGTTATCGCATTATTCATACCGGTGAGATATAGCTGAAACAGTGGTGTGTTGTGCAGCACGACTTGAGTCATGTCTTGCATCTGTGATGATGACCTGGAAAAAATGCACACATTAATAATACAGTATAAGGCAAGAAGCCAGATAGATTAGTCTTCTTTTTGTAAACATGTTGTGCCTACATCATATATTTAAATTATAACTAAAATACAAACATCCCCATTTGCAGCATATTGAGGATCTTGTTGTGCATCTCTGCAAGCTTCTAGCAGTTTCCCTCATACACAGCTTTCACAGCATTTTTGTAGCCAAGAGAGGAGGACACTGCCAAGAAAGAAATGTAGTTACATTATGTGTCTGCCAGTTCCATCAATGCATTAGCTTTGTTGGAAATGAAATGAAATTATCTGCAGTGCACATGCAGTATATCAAATAAATATAACTAGCACACAAGAACTTCTTTTTGATTTAGTACACAAAATCAATGTCTCAGTGCTGGTAAACATGCAGGTATGCATGGATGTGTGAGATGTTTTTTTTTGGGTGTGTTTGTTAAATTTAGTTTCTACCAGCAACAAGAGATATAACTGGAAGTAGATTTGTCCTAAGGAATGACTGTGCCATTTTATATAAAAACAAAAACCCAGCACGTAACCAAATTGCCAGTAGAAATGTACTTCTCTTCCACATTGCCAATGTTAGCTGCTTTGCAGCTGGAGATGTGCTGGGTGTCAGTAAGCCCAGTACTGATAAATCCGTGCACCATTCTAAAAAGAGACAAGTGCATGTATTGCTGACAGTGATCCTCAAGTCAAAAAAAACAAATTTTCCAAATTATAGTACATATTGTAATATACCAGTGAGAAATGACATACCTCAAATTGGCAGTAAACTTTCCTTAAATGCTGCTGCTTGAAAACCATCGCAATGAATGGCCAGCAGCACAAAAAAGGCTTATGTGAACAGCATGGCCATGCCGCAGCACTTCAAATGACTGCATGTCTAGATCATATCCACAGAGACGACATCTTCTATTGTATTTTGCCATCGTACCCATAAGTTGATTTATGGTGTCAGTTGATGAAACAAAATAATCTTCATCAGGCCTACTTGCAGTGTGGATGTCAAAACGGCCAGTTGTATTCTACCCGATGGACAAAACGAACGGCAGAACGGACGGATTACAAACTGTTTGGCTCTCAGCATTGCGGGTCAGAGGGGAGGGCTTGTAATCATGATGATGGAACGAGCTAGATGGAAACAATGAGGAATAACTTGCACTCGCCATTTTTCTTTGTTCAGACTCTTCGAAGGAGCACAAGAGTCGTTCCATCACCAAGACATTTCCCATTGGCGTGCGACTGCTTATTTGTAAGCTGTCCTTTAACCCTGTCGAATCGCCATTTCTGATCAGCTTTGACTTTGAGTTGAAAGATGGACCTGACTCGATTGCGAGGTGCTTGCGACATCACTTTGGCTTTCTTGGACGCAGAATTGGCCATAGCCAAATAGAAGTGCCAATATAATAATCGAGGGTGAAGCTGGAAGAATGATTGCCATGCGCCTACAACTCTCGCAAAAGGTTCAATTCAAAATGGAAGACGAGCCATGGAAATACCTCGCCATCCACCATGAATCGAACCATCATATTCCCAAAATAAATTTATCTCATCACACCACCATGGTATGAGCATGTCATTTAAATGAACACCTCAAGCCATGGGTATAGAAGGCTCAGATAGGCGTCAGAACCACAGAGAGGATACTGTGCGCCCTTATGAATTAGTCCGCCATTGGGGGAACCATTGCGAGGGCGAAATTTGAATTTTTTTAGGGCAAGCAGCTTTGATAGTTTATTATACAATTTTTTTTCTTACCAATATGACTACTTTTAGCTAACATTTATTGAAATAAGTGCAGTTTCCGACTCCTCTTATAGAAAACGGGTGTCTGCCATCTTGGATAAGTCGCGAAAACGTGTGTTGCCTGACAAAGAGGAGGAGGAGCTATTCGTTTGATACTCAGGATCCTTGTTTAATTTGCCATGGTAATTTTACAAGCGCAATACTAAAAGCTGTGAAAAGATGACTAGTACCTTCCCTTGCAATTAATCTTCCTCCTGATTCATTTCTAGTTTGCTCTTTAATTCGGGATCGGCTATTCATCGAGTTACGAGTGTTACAGTATTTGGCAGTTAAAAGTAATAAATATGACATAGAAGCCACTGAAAAGACCATGAAACACCGTTTTCTTGAGGTTCACAGATGTATTGTGAAATAATTGATCAAAACAATCTTAAAATTACATGATCGGCAGTATTCTTGTTCCCTCTAGCGATAAAATCTATCAACGCAGAAAAAATGTCTTCTCATAGGGCTTGATGGGATTTACTGTTAGCCAGTTAAAATCCCCGGCGGCTAAATGATGAAACATATCATTTGTACTCTGGCAGCATTGTTATCATGATTGGTCATCATCCCATAAATGTAAAAGGAATAATCATTGGAATCCGGAATTGATGTTTTACTGAATATTCACTGACGGAGTCACCTCCAAAATTTTACTATGGGAGAATTAAAAAATACCATGCTATTTGTCCCCCCCCCCCATTAATTTTGCGACTTTAATGTCTGAAACCACTGTCAATAATCTCAGTTGTAGATTTCTGAAACACTTGAGGCCACATATCCATTCACCCCTTCGCACTTTTCAACATCGATACAGGTGAGAGGGGTTGTATTATGGGTTGGTGTCACCATCTTTCTTGACAAATGACTCTGCCGCCACGCAAACGTTTCATTCATAGCTTCCTCCAGAAGAGGCATTAGTCGTCTCGATACATAGATTCTGAAAAAAGCACAGATCATTTTATCATTTGTTCTTAAATTTTGTCTTTGTACGCCGGCAACCATGCAGAAAAATCTGAAAACAGATTTTCTACAGGGAGCAAACTGGTAGTGTAACAAAGAAATGTATCCCATATTGAACTAATAATGTGGCCATTGTGTTCCGAGTTAATTTCTCTTATGCTTTTAAGAATACCACAAAGAAAAAAAAAGTGGAGCACGAATCATGGGAGGATGAGGAGGATTTTTCTCCTGGTGGTCCGATCCAACCCCTGGGTAACTTTCATTATCAAACGTGAGTAAGCCATATGTTTATATTTGAAGTCCATGAATGGCAAATGCTGTTAACAGCAAAACAAAGATACATCAATGGTAAAACTTGGTGTTAAGGTACATGCGTCTAGGTGAAAAAAGACCAAGCGCCATTTTAATATCTCAATGCTTAATCTTGTAGACATGGAAAAGGTAACTAAATAAAACTGTAAAACTACAAAAGTTATAACTATGTACAAAATTATAAACAATAAGCAAAACAAAACTTAAACAAAGAAAAAATATTAAGAGCTACAGATAAAAATGTGCTAAGGGTAATTGTTCCTTTAAATTTGTCACAAAGAACGCGTTTAAAACATTTAAGACAATGTAATGACTTTCTTCTTTAACGGGGTAACACACAATTTATATCCCGATCGCTGCGTATATAAGTATATAAGTTTGTTGTTGGTTCTTTACTCTGCTCCGAGAGGTTTTTCTCTGGTTTTTCCCTCTCCTCAAAAACCAACATCTCTAAATTCCAAGTTGATCGAATGCAGGACCTCCCTGAAGATCACTTTCGGGTGAGTGGAGCTTCCTGGGTAAATAACATTTATTATATTATTTAGATGCCTCACACTTTCGTCCAAATCTGGACTTTCCTTCACGCCCTCCCACACCCAGGTAGGCAACTAAACGTTATATACAATCCCATCAAGGCGAGCTGAAACAATTAAACATTACTTTCAACATATCGCCTCTCTCAATTAACTTTGCAGTTACAGGGTTTTCTTTCACACCTTTTTTGCATTACAAAAAAATGTTGGGCTCGTGCAACTGCCAACGTTTTTAAGCTTCGGTGAGGAGGAAATGAGACAATCGTGTTGAGCCCTTAATTTTTATAATTTCAGTGGTTATGAGCAAAATGCATAATGCGGGTTCACTTTTTTTGGATGTGATGATCGACCATGATGCTGCACGACAAATACGGTTCATCGTTAAGCCACCCGGTCTTTAACTCTTTTTGCCCCCTCCTGAGGTGTTATGGGACACTTAAGAATTTATATACACCCATTACTTTTTAAAGGTTATTACCATTTATTTTTCTCAGAAGTATGGATAACTATATATCAAATTAATCAGCAATAAAAATTTGCATAGATTACAAGTAATTTCATAATTAATTATCCACTCATTAATTATCAAATTGATTCAGAGAAATTCTCAGAACAAATCTGCATGTACTATAAAGTAGTTTGAAAGACTTAAAGGTAATGTCAATATTGCTGTAAGCAATTCAAGAAGATTCATAATAATATTTCAGGACCTATACAACGCCAGAGAAAGCGAAAAAAGCTTATGTTGCTTGTGCCAAACCGAGAAACAGTTGCTGTTACTGTTCCGGCACAAATGCACAACATGTTTTGCATCTGATTATTGATCTGGCTAGCCTTGTCGTCTTCTCATTTTTGTATTGATTGGAATGTGAGGCCTAGCATTTTGCAACCTTGGTTCCAGATTTGCATTGACTCTTCTCCTACCAACAGGGATGTTGTCGTTGGCAATGTGTCCAGACTTCAGGTGTGTTGCCAGAGTCATTCTAAATTCCTTGGATTTGAGTCTCTTACCAGCTTGTGTGGCGTTATAAATTACATAGGCAAAGTGTTTATTGAAGTTTCTATGAGGTTTCTCATGATACCTTTGAATTTCTCTCTCTGCTCATACATGTATGATCATTCCATTCACCAATTTCAATAGTCATGAAGATCTGGGAGTTTTAGGATACCCATTGCTACAAAAACCCTAATGGATGCTTTCATTTCACTGAGACTTTTGCTTGTCAGGTTCAAATCTTTTTTTTTTCTGCATAATTTTTTATTTGCCATTTGTCGTGAAAATTGAAATTATGCATCATCCCAGAATAACTGGAAACAAATGGCTGGACTCGACTCACCTCCCCACACACGAGTTGGACCAGGTCTGAGATGGAATTCGGGAACAGTGTTGTTTGGATTGTTTTGATTCCAAATAAACTGCGGTTGTTGTCGTTGTAAGCACCTAATTAATGCTTGGTTCTGAATACCTGTCGTTGCTCTTCGACATTTCAAAGCCTTGGTTGATTGCTTCTAGTGTCTGCAGATGCATCATTCCCTTTAATTTAAATACAAATTTGGATCATAGTGTCTTCATTGACGAACGCAATTTCTACTGAGCCTTTCATATGTCCTCGTCATTTTCAGCAAAATTTCTCCCCTCAACATCATTTGGATAGCCAGCCATAAATGTTGTCATTGACGGCTTGTTCTTCGTCTGAATCAGAGTCACCAAAATCGCTAAAGTCACTGTCGTTTTCGATTGAAAATTGCCCAGAAATCTCCCCATTTGAACAACAGTCCGCCATTTTTAAATCACTGATAATGGCACTTCGAAATCCGCGTAATAAATCCGCAGGAATACACTTTAAAAGCCTTGAATAATCACTCGTTTTACTTTCGAATGAATGAAAAATATGTAAACATAAAGTTGCTAGTCACAGTTTTTCTCGGTCACATCATACCGAGATGATTTCATTGGAAGACTGAAACCTATGTGGGGGAGCCAATAAGAGTTTTAATTAATTAATTATCTACCTAAGGTCAAACAATAAACCCCATGTATCCCTCTAAGAAGACATCGTTTTGACGTTGATAGACTTGACAGCAGGAACGAGAATGATGCCGTGAAAGGTGTAACAATTATAAGATTGTTTTGATCATTGGAAAGCCGTGCCATTTTGCAAAATTTTATGCAAATGTACCTTTCAACACGAAGAAAACGGTTTCAAAGTGACTTGTACTGTATATTTACTACTTTTAAGTGCAAAAAACACCATAAACTGTGACTCGATCTTAACTCAAACGCAACTCAACTCGTAACTCGATCAATAGTCTATCTGCTTTAATTCGAAGGTGTTTTGACCAAGCATTTTGATTTTACACATGTACAGATAATTGTCCTCACTTAACAAAATCTTTTTGGTTGAATTTGTCGAATTTTAGATTTTGCGGGTCCCTTTGCGTTGCAGAGCGTGTCTGTTGTATGAGCCAGACAAGGAGAGCAATAGAAATAAAATGGTGACTGTAGATGTGGTATTTGCCGCTTGATACAATCTGACCTCACTATATGAGGTTCTCTGATTGGGCGGAAAAAAGATTACTGCGGACATTTCCGCCCAATCAGAAGATTAGAATTTGATTTGCTCTGGAACTTGTCGGTTAAAGGTATGTTCCCAGGGGCTCTTCTTGCCGTACTTGAAAACTTAACGCCAGTCCCGAGGATGAATTTACGCTTGCACAAGTACTTTTTTTTGCAGTCCGCCCCACCCCAATAAGGTTTCTGATGGTCTGTCCGTAAACCAAAAGTACTGAGAAAAGAATGATCTGGTTAGCAACTGCAATGATTGTGTCGCAATGTGCCATTTGGAATCTCGGGTTTTTGTTATTTTTTGATATTTTAAATTGGGTCATTTAAAGAATGGTGTGGGTCAAACTATGACACTGTGTCGTATCTTGGTCACAGTTAATGTTTAACGATTGATTACGTAAGAGTTATAACTAGTTTAGCAACGTGATCGAGTTTATATCAGTTGCAGTTAGTACAGTGTATGTGTAACATGTACGCGTAGTACATTTATCAGATTATTGAAATAAATAGCAATCAAACACAACATTTGTTGTGTTTGATTGCTTTTTATTCCAATAATCTGATAAATGTACTACACGTACATGTTACACATACACTGTACTAACTGCAACTGATATAAACTCGATCACGTTGCTAAACTAGTTATAACTCTTACGTAATCAATCGTTAAACATTAACTGTGATCAAGATACGACATTCCTCCCTTATCTTAGTACTTTAATTATCCTAGAGATTAGTAAGTGTTCAGGTGAATCTGTCCAGTGTTCAACTGTAATTCCATTGAATGATTATTACGAATTAGATTCTCAATATTCGATTTTCTCAATGTCCAGTGTTCGATATTAATCTCAATGTTTTGATTTTCAATATTCAATGTTCCACTTATTGTTCAATCATGATTAAAATCAATGTTCAAACAGAAACAAATAAAACAAAGATCAAAGTTCTCCTTTTTTTTTCATGTCGCTACGTAGTCTTTAAGGTAGGCTGGTGTAGACCTTTGTCTTGCAGATCTTCTAGGCGCTGGTTGTCCTGGAATTGGAGTAGAACTGTGAGATGTTGGGGCTTGTGGTTGCCTAGTGACTCCACAGGGTGGTGTGGCTGTGGTTGTATGATGGCGGTGAATTGTGATGTCGTCGTCATCTAAATCTGGAGTGTCCACTTGACTTTGTTTCCTTTCCCGCGGGACGAATAACTTTACATGTGATATATTTCGCCTGTGCTGTGTTCCGTGACCATCTTCAATGATGATTTGAGTACCATGGATCTTTACGATTTTCATGGGATTCCTGTGGAACTTCGTGGAATATTTGTTGGTGTGCCGTTGTGTGACTAGCACGAAGTCACCTATCTTGAGGTTTCTGTGAGAGGCGTGACGTTTGCGGTCAGCATATGCTTTTGCCTTGTCCTTTTCTTTGGCATCTTTGGAGCGGACGATGGAATCCTTTGTGTTCTTCTTTGCTGGTACACTTGGTAACTTTGTTCGAAGTTCCCTTTGCATTAGCAGTTTGGCTGGGGTTTCGCCAGTCATGCGATGTGGGGTGGTACGATAGTTTAACAGCATTGTTGGGAGAGTTTTTCTCCAATCTTTACCTTCAATGGTAGCTGTTTGAATGTGTTTCTCGAGGACCTTGTTGAATCGTTCTACCTGACCGTTGGCTTGTGGCCAATACTCTGTGACTGTTGTGGCTTTTACTCCCCAGGATGCAAGGGTTTCTTTGAACTGGGCAGATGTGAAATATGATGCGTTGTCTGTCTTGATTTCTTCAGGATAGCCATGCTCAGCGAAGACTGCATCAAGCCAATTCAGAAGAGAAGTTGATGTAACTGACTTGAGGATCTTGACAGAGGGCCAACGAGAATAATAATCAGTGAGGACTGCTACATATTCTCCTGTTGGGAAGGGACCACAGATGTCCAGGGCAAGTTTAAGCCAAGGTTGATTAGGCAGCTCTGTCGGTTGCATTGGCTCTGGCCGTGGGGGTCTCGCTGTTGTCTGGCATGGATGACAAGATTTGATGTGATCTTCTATTTCTTTGTCCATGTTAGGCCACCAGAGTTTGGCTCGCAGGCGCCGTTTGCATCTCGTCATTCCTGCGTGGTCTTCGTGGGCCAACGTAATTGCTTGTTCTCTGAGTGTAGTGGGGAGCACAATACGAGTTCCACGAAGAAGGATACTATGGTCCGTGATGCACAGTTCATCGGCAATAGTTTTGTAGGGTGTGGCCATTTTGTAGACTTGGTTACTGGTGAGTAATTCTCGGATTGCGCGTAACTCTGGGTCTTCTAATGATGCTTTTTGGATCTCTTCGACGCTCATTGCTCTAGGAGCGAGGTGGTTTGTCATGTAATTGACGTAACGGTCAGCGCAACTTTCCATGTTGCTTCTTGGATGTTGATTTGCGAGGCGGGAAAGCGGGTCTGCTAGGTTGGTTTTTCCCGGTCTCTATACCACTTTAAAGTCGTACTCTTGCAAACGGAGACGCCAACGTTCTATTCTGGCTGGTTGAGGCTTGCTTGTGTTGGTTGGTTTAGCTGCATAGATGTGTTCTAGGGGACGGTGATCAGTTTCCAATTCAAATTCTCTGCCAAAAAGGTACATGTGAAAGTGTTCGCAACCAAAGACAATTGCCAGGGCTTCTTTTTCGATTTGGCCATACTTTCTCTCGGTGTCGGTAAGGGACCTACTTCCATAAGCGACTGGACGGAAGGATTTGTCAGTCTGTTCTTGGAGGAGAACTGCACCAACTGCCCAGGGTGAGGCATCTACTACCACCCGTGTTTTCGCGTTTAAGCTGTAATGAGCTAGGATGGGGAAGCTGGTGAGTGCCTGTTTCAAATTCTGGAATGCTGTTTCGTGTTCGTCGTGCCATTCAAATGAGGTGTTGGCTTTTGTTAGCTGCCGGAGGGGAAACGTGAGTGTACTGTAATCTTGAATGTATCGCGAGCAATAGTTTGTGAGACCTAGGAATGATCGAACTTCTGATGCATTGGTAGGATGGGGGGCTTCCGCTATGGCTTTGATTTTCTTCTCATCGGGCTTGATGCCATTGGCTGAGACGATGTGTCCGAAGACGTTAATCTGTGGCACAGCAAAGGAGCATTTAGGTAGCTTAAGAGTGATGCCACTGTCTTCCAGTTTGGTGAGAAGTTGGTCTAGCTGATTTAGGTGTGTGGTCTTGTCACGTGACCATATCCAAATGTTGTCTGAGATGTTGGCGGTTCCTGGAATTTCTCTGATTAGATCATGGATGATTTCGTGAAAATGTTCTCCTGATGGGGAGGCACCCATTATGAGGCGAGTGAAACGATGCGGGCCATTATCAGGTGTAGAAAAAGCAGTGATATAGCGTGATTCTTCGGCCAATGTAAGTTGCAGGTAACCTTGGGAGAGATCAACTTCGGAGAATATGGTTGCACCTTCCATTTGTTGGAGGATTTCGTTAACTGTGGGGATTTGTACCCTGCGCCGTGTGAGGGCGGTGTTTGGCATTCGCATGTCTAGAACCAAACGAACATCTCCATTTTTCTTAGGGATGGCTATAAGGGGCGATAACCAGGGTGTGGCTCCTTGGACTTTTTCAATGATGCCTTCATTGCGCATTTCCTCAAGTTTGGAGTTGACCTTTGATTTCATGCTGTGAGGAATTCTTCTGGGCGGTTGAGCCACTGGGGTGACACTTTCATCGATTTCCAGCTTCACTTGGGTGTTTTTCAGATTTCCAGTTCCCATGAACAACTTGCAGTGTTTAGTGAGGATTGTGTGAACTTGAGAGTCCTCATGTTGTATCGTGATATTGTTGAGATTGACGCTCAGAAGATCAAGTGCTGTTGATGAATCAAAACCGAGGAGACATCTGGATTTGCTGTTAGAAACGAAGAAAATCGCTTCTGTTGATTTTCCGCTAGAGGTAGAAATAGATGCGGTGAACTGACCAGCGATGTCCAAGGGCTGCTCGGTGCCATAGGCATGGATTTTAACAGATGAGGGTGTTAACCGGAAGTTGGCATTTTTTTCTTTGATGCGATCCACAATTGCGTGATTGAGCACGTTTACGGAAGCGCCAGAATCCACGATAACTTTCACTGGTACGCCATGGATTATTACAGTGGTTTCGGGATGTTTGCCTGTGTTATGGATGGTGAATAGATATTCATCATCTGTCTCACTTGAAGAGAGTTCGGGTTGTGTGACTTCACCCGTCACGTGTTGGACGCCATGTGCCTGCGGTTTACTTGACAGACAAAATTTGGCGAAATGATGGAGTTTGTGGCATTTCTGACATTCTGTTCCTTGAGCTGGACACGAACGCATTCTGCCTTTGTGTGGAAAACGACCACCGCAATTTCTGCAAGTCGTGGTTGATTGTTTTGGTCGCGAAGGCGGTTTCTGCTTTCTTCGATTGTTATGTAAGCCGTTATGTGAGCCATCTTGTTTTCGACGATTGTTGCGTAAACCATTTCCGAAAACACGTGAGTTGCCGTGTGGAAAACGTGACTGTGTTTCCACTGCATTTACTGGTAGTGATGGCGATTGAGAATTTTCGCCTTCAAGCTTTTTAGCTTGCTCGTCGGTGCGTTCAAGCGATCTCCCATGATTGAGGAGCTCTTGTAAGGTGAAGCTTTCTCGTAGGGCTCGTCGGCGAAGACGTTTGTCCCTTGTCTTGTGGATAATTTGGGTTCGGATTTCGTTATCCGTGTTGGTGAAACTGCAATCGGACGCTTTTGTTTTCAATCGACGGTAGAAGTCGTTGAGCGTTTCGTTGATTTCTTGCCTGAGTTCTCGGAACTCGAAGACTGCCAGGTCTTTATTTTGCATGGGGTCAAAGTGCTGGTTGAGAGCAGTGACAGCAGATTCGTAGGTTGTGCCCGTGTCCGGTAAGATGTCGAAAACATCGTTTGTTGCATCGCCTACGTATGTAAGCAATACGCCTCGACGAATAGTCGGGTCAAATTCTCGTAGACTTAGGAGAAGGTTTTCAAATCGACGCACCCATTTCTTCCATCGTTGCCCAACCATGGAAGGATCTGAAGAGGGGTCGAACGGCTGAAATGGCGGTAATCCACTTCGAGGCGTAGCGGCAGTGGCTGCTGCGGTTGAATTTGTCGTAGTTGAAGTGCCTGAAGAAGTGGAAGAAGTTAAAGCAGGCGGTGGGTCCTGTGCACCATCGGACATTTTGGTTTATCCTCGTCGCCAATGTTGTGTTTGATTGCTATTTATTCCAATAATCTGATAAATGTACTACGCGTACATGTCACACATACACTGTACTAACTGCAACTGATATAAACTCGATCACGTTGCTAAACTAGTTATAACTCTTACGTAATCAATCGTTAAACATTAACTGTGATCAAGATACGAAAAAACTGACACAATCCAAACTAACACCAGTATGTTGTAGTTTTTATGCTTTTCCCAGTTTTGATTCCTTTATTGAAATAAACAGTCAAATAACTGTGAAGCTGAAACACTATCTTAAAAAATGACATCAATTCTGAAGAAAAGGTTACAAAAAAATAAAACACTTTTTTCATTTCATGCTTTATGCTTTCACAGGTAACTATTGCCACTGCAAATCATGTTTGCTTTAAATGAAAAGGTTTTTCCTGAGTTATCCTGTGAAGATCCTCCTATCCTTCTTTCTGCAATGCTGCAAGGCAGATTGCTCAAAATCTTCCCCTTCAGCAGAGACAACGAAAGAACAAAGTCAACAAACAAAGCCTGAATCAATCCTCAAAGCAACAGCTTCCCCTATTCCCTGCATACAAATAACTCAACAACTCACACAACTATATTCTGGTTAAATACAAAGCTGACTGCTGGCATGCTATTAGAAGTGGTACAACCTAAGGTGCCCTCCCTCCTAATGCCATGATGCCAGTTATGTTCATTGAAATATTGCCTCAAAGGAAAATGTATACAAACTTACATATTCCTCTTTGTTCCTAGTGGAATATAGGTCCTCAACTAGAGCGTGCCACTAAACCCTAATTTGTGCAGTGCCCTTTGCCTCATTCTGCGTGAGATGTTTCTTCTCCAACTCTGCCATTCTCATACGTCGCCAAGTGTGCCAGGGTCTCCCTCTCTTTCGCTTCCCCTGTGGGTCTCCCATCTGGTCTCCTCAAATGTATAAGCTTGCATCGACGTTAGAAACCATCTAGAGGAGGTTGTTAGTCATCTGAAGTCGAAGGATAAGAAGGAGAGCGAGGAAGCCATTTCTATTGAGGACAACAACGGGAGTAGTGTCCCGGCGGTGAATGGCTTGGAGGAAAGTAGTGGCAGCCTAGATGTCAATGAGACAAATGTTCCAGGGAATTTTTCAAATGATGCTGATCTATTAACACTTGACTGTACCGGCGCGGGTCCGTGTGGAAAACAACCCATTTGGTTTGAACAAGTGTGTTTATTTGACGTCTCGCTGAGCTCTTCGCTCACAACTTACACCTTTAATACACCTGTCAAACTGAATGACAGGGCAAAATTTTACGCAAATTTAAGACAGGAAAACAAGAAAAACAAAACGAAACACTTACGCCTTTCCGGGCTTGCAACACGGACTGCATGGGCTAAAACTAAAACCGAACTAATTGCGCAAGCGCAAAAACTAAAAGAAGCCTGAGTTGTCACGCAACGCGACATTGTAACCCTAGCAGTGTGCTAGGGCCGCTAGACTTGACCCGGAGTCCATTAGAAATGAATTTCATAAGTTATGGTCAGTGATAAACTTTATTCACAGTAAAGTTGAATCCCCGGGGGAACATGGTCAAACAGCCTTGTTGCAAAAGATTGATGAATATAAATTGAAGTGTTCCGTGTACGAAGAGAAAATTCAAGGCCTTGAAGCTGAAAGAGCTAGTCTCCTGGAAGCCCTAAGAATTCTCTCCACGGAGCATGTAACACCATCTACGATTGTACACAATTCTCAGTCTTCAGCAGATCAGTGGCAGACAGTTCCTTCCAGATTTCAAGCGGAACGGAGTTCTAGGGTGTCAAATCAATCGACGAAAAAGAAAAAGAAAGGCAAACAAAAAATGTCGCAGGAACAGCAAGTAGCTCAAAATACACGAGGACACGAGTCTGGTTCTGCTCCTGACGTGGATCAAACGACCGCCAAACGACCTGTTGTCGTCATTGCTGGAGACTCCTTGGTAAAAAACGTGCAAGGCTGGCGTGTTTCCAACGGTAAGCGAGTCAAAACCGTAGTGAAGTCTTTTTCTGGAGCATCTGTCAATGACATGTTTGATTATATTCAGCCAACAATTAGACAGCACCCTGAACATATAATCCTTTATGTGGGAACTAATGATCTTAAGAAGTCAAACCCAAGGAAAGTAGCAGAAAAAATTGTTGATCATGGCAACCTTGTTGAAACGGAGTCTCCAAACACAAAGGTAACAATTTCAAGTTTATTGACGAGATCTGATGATCTTTCTCTGGCTTCAAAAGTCAAGGAGGTGAACAAAATACTAAAGACGTTTGCTAATCAGAATGAGTGGGATGTCATTTCACATTCAAACTTAACAACCGAACATTTAAATTCTAGCGGTTTACATTTGAATTTTTCTGGTACCAAGGTTTTTGCCTCAAATTTTATAGGCTATTTTAGAAATATTTGAATTCCTGATGAATTGCTATTTTCTTCTACAATTGATGGTTCAATGTTGAAGGGAGATTCTCTTGAGGATTCTTTTTCGTTCCTCCCGCGTGAGCGTGGTTTTAAATTAGCTTCCCTTAGCATAACTAGTTTACCTAAACACATTGATGAGTTGAGGATTCTGCTTGCCGACAGATCTATCGACATTTTAGCTATTAATGAAACAAGACTAGATGATAGTATATTGGACCATGAGGTCCATATCTTGGGGTATGATATTATAGAAACAGGAATGGTGGTGGTGTCTGTTTTTACGTCAGATCCACTATCAACTATTCACTGCGTCTTGATCCGTCTGTTGATCCACTGGAAAATTTATGTATTGAGATACAAAAACCTCGCTCTAAGCCTTTTGTAGTAGCAACTTGGTATAGGCCACCAGATTCGCCTACGGAGATCTTTGTACATTTCAAATCACTAGTCAGTAGGCTTGACTCTCAAAATGTTCATTTGTACTTAATGGGTAATCTAAATTGCAATTTGGCCTCGTCTACATTTGATACTAACACGAATTTGCTAACAAGCATTGCTAATGTCTACTGTCTTCATCAACTCTTTAGAGAACCAACTCACATAACCAGTTCATCGTCAACTTTGATTGATTTGATCTTTACAAATTGCCCAGATAAGGTAGTTTGTTCGGGAGTCTCTCATGTGGGTATCAGTGATCACAATCTTGTCTACGTATATCGCAAACTTTGTATAGACTGATCGGGAAGTGGCCATGAAACTGTAACGTATAGGAAATTCAAAAACTTCAGAAGTGAAAGTTTTCGGAATGACATTGCTTCCCAAAGTTGGGATGATCTCCTAATGCTTCAGGATCCAAATGATATGTGGCTGGCTTGGAAAACCCTGTTTCTTAGTGTTGTTGACAAGCATGCAGCTATTCGGACGAAACGTGTTCGTTTATCGAAGTGTCCTTGGGTGACACCTCAGTTGAAGAAATACATGTATGAAAAGGACAAGTTGGAAAAGAAAGCAACAATCACTAATGACCCATGGGATTGGACAAATTTAAAAAAAATTCGCAATCAGGTCAACAATAAAATAAAAAATGCCAAAGAAATGTATTACAAAAGTGCTTTTAAGCATAGTAGCGGCAGTTCTCGAAAGACCTAGCAAACGATCAACGAACTCACTTCCAGGAACTCCAGCAATTTATCTGTAAGAGAAGTAAAACGTGATGGTAATTCCATATTAAAACTTCAACAAGTGTTGGAAGCTTTTAATAAACATTTCGCTAGCATTGGTCCTAGACTTGCCAGTGAGATACATGCCGACACAAATGATTTTAGCTATAGGGACTTTCTTTCCGGCACTGACAAGCGTTTTGAACTTCAACCAATTGATAACAATAGAGTACGTTTTCTCCTATCCAAATTATGCACCTCAAAGGCGACAGGGCTCGATATGATATCTGCAAGACTCCTTAGGGAATGCACTGACTTGATTTCTTATTCACTTTGCGAAATTTTTAATTTATCGATAATCACTGGAGTTTTCCCAGAGGAGTGGAAGTGTTCCAAAGTCATTCCCTTGTTCAAACAAGGTGAAAGAGCGGATATGAATAATTATCGTCCCATTTCAATCATCCCCGTTGTGGCTAAAGTATTTGAACGGATTATCTATGATCAACTGTATGCTTACCTCTCTGATAATAACATGATCGCCACACATCAATCAGGTTTTCGATCTCTTCACTCAACGGTCACAGCTTTACTTGATGCAACTAATAATTGGGCTTATAATATTGATAAAGGAAATGTAAATTCTGTTGTTTTCCTTGATCTTAAAAAGACTTTTGATACGGTTGATCATGACATTCTGTTATCTAAATTAAGTTCCTATGGTGTTCAAGGGAATTCACTAAATTGGTTTAAGTCATATCTGGATAACCGTCAGCAAAAATGCTTTATTAATGGTTGCTTATCTGATAAGCTACCTCTTAGTTGCGGTGTACCTCAGGGAACAATTTTGGGTCCATTATTGTTCTTGATATATATTAATGACTTATCGAACTGTTTGTTAAGCTCGCAGCCTGGGATGTACGCAGATGATATGCATCTAACATTTTCAAGCAATGATATATCCGCCATAGACGAGACTTTAAATCGAGATCTCGAGTCAGTCAATAATTGGCTTGTCTCTAATAAACTTACATTGAATGCAACTAAAACTGAATTTATGTTAATTGGCTTAAGGCAGCGATTAAATACTTTACCGAGACCTCCGCATCTTACCATTGGCGGTGTTCCTGTTAATCAAGTATCTACTGCAAAATCCTTAGGTGTCTATATAGATGAAAATCTCTCTTGCGGCTCTCACATTGAGAAGTTAATTAAGAAAGTTGCCTCTGGTGTTGGCACTCTTAAACGAATTCGCTCTTTTGTCCCTTTTGAAACTCTGAAGATTATTTTCAATGTCGCCACCTTTGGTACCATTACCCATCAACTTTGTCTTGGTGGCATTGATCTTCAGTCCTACCTTCGCATCTTGCACCTCAAAGGCCCGTGTCTTGACCCTCATATCCTGTATTCTGTGTGACAGTAGGGCCAGATCATCAGCAAAGACAAGGTCTTCTGAGGATGTCATAAAGGTGCACTGAATACCTCTCTTGCTGTCAAAGGATGTCCTTGTCACCCATTCCATGGCGACCACAAACAACAGGGGAGATAGCAGGCAGCCTTGTCTTACCCCAGCCTTCATATTTAATGATTGGGTCCTCTGTCCATTGTGTACCACCTGTGCAGAAAAACCTTCATAGAGAGCTCTGATGATGGTGACCGCCTTGTCAGGCATCCCATAACAACCTCCACAAAACCTCTGTGCTGATACTATCAAAGACCTTTTTGAAATCTATAAAGTTGATATACAAGGAGGACTGCCACTTGATGCTCTGCTGAACAATAATCCGCAGTGTTGCTATTGGATCTGTACAGCTTCTGCCAGCTCAAAAGCCCACCTGTACCTCTCTCAATTTTTCATCCAGCGTGATCTTGATGCGCTCCAGAAGCACTCTACAAAACACCTTACTTGCCATGTTCAGCAACCAAATGCCACGCCAGTTTTTACAGTAGCTCAGATCACCTTTCTTGGACAGCTTGATTAGCAGAACCTTCTTCCACTCCTCTGGTATCTTCTCTTCCCCCTATATCCTGTTGCAGAGGTCCAAAAGAACCTCCTCTAACGTGTCTTCTCCTGCCTTAATTGCCTCTGGTGGTATATTGTCACAACCTGCTGCCTTCTAGTTTTTAACTTCTTTATAGCATTCTTGATTTCAATACATGTGATGTTAAGCTCGTCATATGGCTCCACCTCTCGCGGGTTGAGCGGCTCTTCGTGGTTAAGCACTGTTTGAAAGTGCTCCCTCCGCCGGTGCATCTCCTCTTCTGCTGACCTGAGGATCACGCCTACCTTGTTTCTCACTGGCTTACATGTATTCTGGAACCTCCCACTTAGCTTTTCTGGTGATCTCGTACAAAGTCCTTGCATCACCTCTCTTTCCAGCCTCCTCAACTTTCTCAGCTTCTGATTCCACATACACCCTGGGAGTTAGCTTCCTGTGCCCGTGCCTCCTGATAGGGCGCAGTGGTAATTCTAGTTTCAGTTTCTGTAATATGCTTCTTTTTCCAGGGGCGAGTTATCGGCCCATCGTGCAACCCCCAACCTGGAGGACCAGGGGCTGTTGTTCGTCTGGCCTCTACCCTTCGAGCAATCCCGCATGGTTGGACATGCCAGAGACCAAAGTCCCCGCCGGCACAGCTCTCTGGGTCCTTGAGACACACAAGCTCCACCACCACGACAAGGTGTCAGCCCAAGGTTAAGAGGAAAATGATTTTTGGTTTTTGTTGTTGTAAAATCAGAAGGTAATATTCTATGTGATATTACATGCAGATTTGAAGTGGCAAAAAGGGAAAAATAAGCAAATTACCTTTTTTTATAAACGCTATGGGAAAGCCACCAGTGTGTTCTTTAGCTATAAACTGGTTTGAAATGTTGTCACAACCTTATCATAACTCGAGGTGTAGCAAATTCATTTTCTTGTATGACCAGCTGTCCTGTTAACAATCAAGGCCCACATTAGAGTTTAACTGAATGAAGGTCATGATGTAGAAACAGCAACTCAAATGGTGGATGCCATGCAATCCTCAGGGGGTGTACTGGGCCTCCCTCTGTGACAGTGTAGTCTCGCCCAGTTCTGCAGCACAAGTAAAACTCGATGGAGTCAACACTGTGGCAAACATAGAACATGGCAGCACATACATTCGCCTTTAAGTGAGATAGAACTTTCCAACTTCAGTTATTTGAATATTATGTTTTCTTTAGTTGTTCCCATTCACACAAAACGTATAGCAGTGCCATAGCAAGGTAAAATTTATTGGGCGCTCCTGACTGAGCGCCAAAGGCGCAAGCTTTTTGGGGAGAGGGAGAGCCAAAACCGAAGAAAAAAATAAACTGTGTCATTACACTTTTTACACCAGTGATTCAGTGATTTCATTTCTGTCTTTCAATACCTCAAGGGATCAACCTCAAAGCCAATGCAACACTGCCACACAATTTCCTAAACACTTCTGTCCCCAGAGGTCGTCATGCCGGCCCACCTCCACCATGACAGTCTGTTGTGCGGATGTATGTGACGTCATGACCAAAATTACCAAAAAAATCTTACCCATGGTGCTCCGCTGGCGTGCAAAGTGGCCTGAGCTCCGCTATTACAACGTATTGACTTAGAAATCAATTATTGTATTCTTCCTATTTAACAAATAAAACACCATCTTTTTTGGGACAGCATATATATCTGAGCAATTGCAATAATTGATATATAAATTTCCAATATTAATGTATCATAAAATTCTCACATAAAACATCTCTTCATGATACAGTCGACTCCCATCTTGCAGACATCTTGCTATTATTATACAAAGACTCTACTACTACTACTACTACTACGACTAATAATAATAATAATAATAATAATATTAATAATAACAAGAATAAATGTCATCTCTTTCAGTCATATATGAAAGGACACTGATTCATGATCCCAAAGATGTGGGCAATAATGGGAGTTGATGGACTATAATAATAACAAGTATTACAAAACATTACATGGGCCTCCCTTAAAGTTAATACAAGTGATGCTTTTACACCTTCTTTTGTAGTTGAAACCATGACACAGACATAATCACAGGGCACCTCATGACAGTGTAGAACGTTCTGTTTGGCTCGAAGATGCCCAGGAGCAAGAACAACTTGGTTTTGCTAGAAAACGGCCATTTCTGCAAGAAAGGACAACACACAATTCAGATCTGAAAAGAAGAGCAATTATATTAATAAAATCCTGCCCACATTCACCCAATATGAGAATTTATTTTGTCCATGAAATTTCCTGCGGTATACAGATGAAGAAAAAGCCTTCAGACACAAGTATGTAGTAATTTTGTGACTACAAATTGTCAGATGTAGTCATGAAATGAAATAAAGTGGTGATTGTAAAGCCTGACCTAGAAGCACCAACATGTTGGAGTATCAAACCAGCATCTCATGTTGGATGATATTGAGGCAACATTGTTGGAACATTTTGACACTCAATATATGTTTGCCAAAGTATAGTTGTAAGTTGTATGAATCAATGTATAAATATACACATATACAGTTATTTCAATTAACATTGTCGTAAGACGTACAATACTATGCCATATGGTCATGTGGGTAATTTAGCTAAAACGAAAGAAGGAAAGGAACGTTATTGAAGTGTCTAGTCTTCTAGCACTGGAGCACTAAAATGAAATCAAGGAATTAATGCAAATCAAACCAAATTGGTTTTTTTAAGAGAGGAGACAACCAGAGTACTGGGAGAAAAAAAACCTCAGAGAGCAGAGTAGAGAATCAGTAAACTCAACCCACATATGATGCCGAGTCTGGGAATCGAAGCCCGGCAACGTTACTGGGAGGCGAGTACTCTTGCCACCACGCCAGCACTGAACCCCTAAAATATAAAATAATAATGTTCCAAACTCAGCTTGATTCACCTCTATAGATATAAAATCGCATAGGCAAATCTTCACGACTGTTAAAAGATAATGTGCTTATTAATTAGTGTGCGTCATAGAGCACTAATTGTGTAAGGAATCAATCTTTCTAAGCTGCAGTAAAAATAAACACTTGAACCCGTCAATCAAGTAGTCAGTCTGATTTCTTTCCCAAAACTGGTGCCGAGACCCGGCTTAAAACATGTCTAAAGAACTATCACGACTGAGAGGAGTGAGAAGAGCATATAAAGGTCACGTAAAACAGGATATAAAGAAGGCCGAACGTCTTATGCGAAAGAAGTCATACAGCACCAACAAGCGAAAGAGCTTTATCAGAGGACGAGGTTCTAGTCCCAACAACAGGCACCTTTCTTACCACCACGGACCAAGGCGCTTGCAAAGATACAGCTCAATGCACTAGTAACACAAACTATCTGTCCCCCACTCCCGTCACAATTGGCCGCGTCAAATTACTGTCTGAGTTACAGGGATTGCATCTTGCTGACCCGCTGAATTCCAAGAATGATCTAAACGTCGCTATTCTCATTGGCAACGCCAACTTCGCAAAATTAATCACAGGAAACATGAAAAAATCTGAGGATGACTGTTTGATCGCCACAGAAAGCAAAAGGGATGGCTAATATCTGGCCCTATCTCAAAAGAATTTGAAAGCGCTCATACAAACGGAATGCTATCGCTCGAAATACACCAAGATGAAGGAGAAAAACTAGACGAGATTTTAACTAAGTTCTGGGAGATAAGCTGGGTTCCCAAAACCAATAAAGATAACGGTAACGCCGTCCACGCAAAGTTTCACAAATCTATACAATTCAACAAGGACTCTGGCAGGTATACAGTAATGCTCCCATGGCGGGACACTGCAGAGGATCTACCGTCCAGCTTTGCACTCTCAAAGAAGAGATTAGTTAACCTTCAATGCAGTCTAAACATACGAGATCCAGAACTAATCAGCAAATATGACGAGCAACTGCAAAGCCAAGTGAAACATGGATTTATCGAAGTCGTAAACTACCCATCAATACACTCAGGAAAATTGCACTATATACCACATTTCCCCGTATTCAAGGCAGATAGCTCGACCACAAAAATGCGTATAGTCTACGACACGTCCACCAAGAAGTCACCCACAGCATTAAGTCTCAATGATTGCCTACATACAGGCCCCAATCTAATGCAGGAACTACCTAAAGTACTGTTGACTTTCCGAATTAACCAGATAGCTTTCGCCTCAGACATAGAAAAAGCTTTCTTGCAAATTGAACTAAACGAAGAATACAGGGATGCTACAAGGTTTCTGTGGCTCAAGGATCCAGCCCTTGTATACCCTAGTATACCCTATACCCAGACTCTAGTATACCCTTGTATACCCAAGTATACTGTATACCCTTGTATACCCCAGTATACCCCAGTATACCCTTGTATATCCTAGTATACCCATTGTATACCCTAGTATACCCATGTAT
>NC_090888.1:33608791-33611291 GCF_036669925.1 Montipora capricornis | reverse complement strand
AGGACTTATAGTATACATGTGTCTTTTCTTTCTGTGTGTGTTAATTTCTGCATTAGGTGATGAAAGTGGCTGGCATGGAGGAGGATGTCCCAGTTATTTGGGAATATTTGGAGTCCAAAATTGCCCCATTTATCGTGAGGCTTTTCAGTGGGGTGCAGGACTCCAGTTCCGCTTTGCAGCAATCAGCATGCTGCATCCCAGAATCGGTTTGGGAAATTTTAGACCTTAAGCAACCGCTTTCAAAAAAGGAGGTATTTATAACTAGTTATGATGTAAACTGATTTAGAGATTTATATAATTATTACATTAATTTAGGAGAGTTGACTTATTAATAATAACAAAGGTTTGAACAGATAGTTACAAGATCCCATTTCAGTATGAAATAACTCTCTTTGCATTGCATATTATTGGCCTGTTCCCATTGCTTTGGGGATTCTATCTCTTCTGTGTTACGTTTGGTTGGCTTTTCCCTCACATCTCAGCTTCCACCAAAACATGAAGGGAAATGGTAGTATATTTAACCAAAAGTATCTAAAGCAGAGACGCACAAAATTCAGACATTTTACTTTGATTCTGAGATTAGAAATTTTGTAGGTTTACCTCTGGCCTTAAATCACACCAATGGTTGGGTTCAAAACCCCCTTAAAGTGCTACTGTGATCAAATTTTCATCCTTTACAATTTTACAGATATCATGGTGAATTACACTGAAGAATGAAAATAGCGTATTAGTTTCAAAGACATTAAAACTTCAAAAATTGGTAACATGCAAATTAGGGGAGTGAAGACATCATAAACTTGACTAACCCTAATTAAGCAATTCTTGCTTCTTATGTATAGAAGGAGAAAAAGGTACAGTTGATTACTTTACTTTAAATCTTCCAAACTTAATAAATAATTACTTAAAATGTGTCTGTTTCCATGGGCCAAGTTTCCTTGTTTTGTTTCAGGCTGCCACAGCTTTTAAAACCACCAATGTCAGTGGAAAGAGTTGCTTGGCCATTGTACATGATGTGGCAGTAACCTTTTTAAAGCAAAAAATCGAAGGGCAATATATTTTAAAGGAGTTAAAGAAACTGCCGAATGCAACCAAGGGCAGACTACATTTCCTAAGCCCCGATTCTGAGGTCAGCTATTTTAAAATTTCAAAAGGAAAAGATGTTTTTGGCAAAAGTGTCTTTAGACACTGTGTCAGTATCCCCTTGGATGATGTACCTGGGGAACTGCTCCGTCTAGTCCAAGGTAATTATAAAATTATATTACTGTGGTACTGGTCCTTTCTCGGCATGGGATGTATTGCCTCAAAGAATCATAGGTTTTGATTTTTAAATTTTTTTAATCAATATATATAATATGAATAAAGTAATGCAAAAATACCATAAGAAATATTATTAGAAATGCCACTGTTGATTGAATGGTTGGGAGCTGGAGGCTGGAGATGACCTTAAGCTTACTTTGATTTTCAAATGACTGTTGAAAAAAAAAAACAAAACCAAAGCAGTAACTCCGACCAATCACAACAGGAACAAATAGCGCCATGAACCAATCACAATTCCTAAGCAATTACCTGTACCTCGCTCGACGCATGAGAAAAATCATGCATACAAGGTGTGATTGGTTTTGGCTTTGCTCTTCATTGGTTCAAAATCTGGTGCGAGTCCTTTTAGCCAATCACTAAACATAGCGATTGCAAAGACATAATTACTTTCAACAGTCGTCTGAAAACTGCTCTAACCTTTCATTAATTGGTGTTGTTTCAATTAGAGTAGTTCAGCTAGTCAGGACGTACTTGTAAAGCATTACATATGATTTATACAATACTTTTTAGTTGTATACCGTGAAATATCCCATGAGTGACTTGATTTTTCTTAGTAAACACATGAGCCTTTAGGCAAGTGTGTATAGACAAAGAAAAATTAAGTCACACGTAGGATATTCACTGTATACCACAATAAAGTTTTGCATAACTAATTTATCCCATGCCACTCATTGCATTAGCACAAAACGAAAATCTTCAATGCTTAAAACAGCAAATAAATTAAGTTAAAAAAATGTTCAACCGAATGGCAACGTTTCTTGAAAGTACATAATTTTGATTTAAAAAAATATATAATCTATAAACAGGTACTGCTCATTAAATGTATAGAAGCCTTTGTACAGTATGTTACAAGGAAGGCCAGGATTTACTTGTGGAATACTACCCATTGCATACCGCGGAATATGCAACAAGTTTCTAGCTTTCTGATTGGCTGTATTATCTATGACATGGGATAAAAATATTATATACCATGAAAGTTTCACCATCTGCATTTTAAGAAATTTGATCACACAAATGGACTTGATGGTAGCAGACATTTTGTTTTAGTTCTGCTGATCTTTTTTTCAACATTTGAATTGATTTCAGTCATAAATGAGACCCCCTTATCTAGCCCCTCAACTGCAGAAGTCAGCAGGAATAGAAATGGTAACTAATCAAAAACAGTATACATCTTGTGAATATT
>NC_090888.1:33581291-33591291 GCF_036669925.1 Montipora capricornis | reverse complement strand
CATCACACTTTTTATGTGGTCACAGATTGTTGGCACTTCCCTGCCCAGAATCAACAGAGGAAGATCCTGAATCCTTGCCAAACGATTTGACGCCAAATGAATTTACAAAGAAATTAAGATATCACTGACGGCTTATGCAGATGTTCTGGAGGCAGTGGAGAAACGAATACCTTCCTAGCCTTCGTGAACATCATTGGACAAGGAGAGCAAGTTATAACCAAAAAATCAAAGTTGGAGACGTAGTTTTGATACACGATGACACGTCACGCAATCAGTGGAGGCTTCGTTCCATCATAAAAATACATCGTGCAAAAGATGATCTGATAAGAGCAGTGTCATTGCGTGTGAGCAATGGCAGAGAATTTTCAAGACCAATTGAAAAGTTATATCCACTAGAGATACATTCAGATGAAAAGGAAGAGTTGACTAAGCAGACATCACTCAACAAAGAGCATGAAATTTGTCTCGATAAGCAAACCCGTCCTAAGCGAGCAGCAGCGCAAGTTGCAGCGCAGAATATCAAGAAACTGTCCCATTAATGTTTCCTAAAAACCGTATGTATTTTCTTGTAAGATATCTATGACAGTCATCTCATCTCGGCCGCCCGAGAGGGTGTTTAAAGATAATGTGCTTATTAATTAGTGTGCATCATAGAGCACTAATTGTGTAAGGAATCAATCTTTCTCAGCTGCAGTAAAAATAAACACTTGAACCCTGTCAATCAAGTAGTCAGTCTGATTTCTTTCCCAAAAAACGACTCCTCCCTGCGATCATATGGTGCTGACAACTCAAAATTGTCACCAAATGATAAAGATATACACTTACCCATAAAGTAAAGTTAAGTAAAGTAAAGCAACCATATTTAACGTCGATAACTCGTAACAGTAATTCAACTGACAAACCTGAGGTCTTTTGGTCTTGTCACGTAAGCTTGACACGTTTAATTGAAATAGCTGTACATATGTCTGACTGACTTTGCAATAATTTACCCTGAGTAGCTTGAAAAATAGGTACGCAGTGCGTACATGGTCAGGCATGTAATGTCTGAGGAAGGAGAAGTTTTGTACTGATCCTTCGTCATTGTATTTCAAATATGATGAATCGATATATAAATATAAAATCTATTGCTAAAATTAATTTATTGAAAGACAGTGAGGCTTTGAAGAAAAAGTCAAGAAAGTTTATTTTAACTTTGCTACCTTAGAGTTTTTCAGATTACTTAAATCAGAAGTGGTTTGTTGAGCACTTGTTGCCTTTTGAGTGTTTTCAATTAATTTATATTTTGGTGAAGGATGTATGAAAGCATTGGGTAACGAACAGTTTCTTTAACAACATTCTTATATGAAGTTATACATGTATCACTACAACAATGTAAACAAATCTAACGAAAGGCATCAGTTAATCAGATGGCTTAGAATAGTTCTTGATCTGCCGGAGGATGTCTGAAGGCACTGAGGAATAAACAGCGTCTTGATACCTTTGTCTCTTCAACAAGATTCTTGTATGAAGTTATACATTTATGAACAGAACAATGTAAACAAAGTTAATCAGATGGTTTGCAATATTTCTTGATCTACTGAAGGATGTCTGCAAGTGTTGAACAACAAGCAGTTTTTTGATACCTGTGTTTCTTCGACAACATTATGAAACATGAAACACAACATCTATCAACACAAAAATGTAAAAAAATCTAACAAAATGCATTATCAATCAGATATTTGGAATATTTTTTGATCCACTGAAGGATGTATGAAAGCATACAGTTTCTTTATACTTGTTGTTCTTCAACAACATTGCCATATGAAGTTACATGTCTATGATTTAACCTTGAGTACTGTTAGTTGTGACTGCATGACGTTACTTTGTTGCAGTCTCGTATGAAGTAACATGTCCATGATTTAAGATGGAGTACTGGTGGTTGTGATTGTTACTTTGTTGCCATCTGTGTAGGTGATTGTTATTTTCTCTAGGAAAAGAAGTTTTTCTTCTACGTCATTTGTATCTATGTCATCAGGATCATAAGGGCCTAACAACTGTTGTAAACCATCATCTCGTAATGATAGGTAAAGCTTGGTGCTTTCATTCTTCACAACTATTGATGCAGAGAGCTTTGTTGGACAGCTTGATGCCCTGAGTTTATGATGAGAGTGATCACAGTTAACTAATAGACCTTGAATGTGGATAATACGTTTTGCACACTGACTCAATCCTTTCAATTGTTGAAAGTAGTAGAGTTGTCTCTTGCAAATTAACATCTTAGATAGGATAATGAACAAAAATAACAGTAACAAGAAAAGGATATGAAGTAAAAGGTTATAAAGCAATAATTAGTTATTTATTTTTTGTGTGACTTTATAATTCTTTGTATAAAACTTTCCAAATAGAGAAACCAGAGAGGCAACTAGAAAAATTCCTTATTGGTCCTCAAAATCTTGTTGACTTACCAATTATACCATAAAGCACATCCATCACATTCTATCATATTTGTTTGCAGCAACTTGGCAACTACTTCACGTCCAGCTCTTCCTAATGTTTTCCAATGTCATGACATAAGTAATGTCGATGTTAACACAAAAGGACCATTTGCTATGTCTTGCATGTGTCTTGTTCAACAACGTATGTTCAAGGCAACGTGCAGTTCCAGAGGATATTGTTCTCTCCTTCAGGAAAGGTCAATAACAATTGCATCGGTGGTGGTTTGCTTAGGGCTATCATTTGGCTGATCCAAGGATTCGTTAATGATGTTGCACTTCACACGGTGGATATGCTTCCAGATGGTGTTCATTATGAGGGAATCAGGGCAGGTGCAGGCGAATGAGTGGGCGCAGACTCGACACTTGGGGCATGACACTGGAAAAAATCCCTGAATTTCCAAGTTTTACAGGAATGGATTTTAACAAACCATTCCTGGATTATTACAAAAACAGGCTAGGAATTTCGGTATTACACGCACGGATTTTATCAAGCCAGTCCTGGATTCCATGATGAACAGGCTTGGTATTCTGGTTTTACAGGAATGGATGTTAACTAGCCAATACTGGATTGACAGATACACAAGGTCGGGATTATAGTTTTATGGGAATGGATTTTAACAAACAATTCTTGGATTGTTACAAAATGGGCTAGGGATTTAAGTTTTAAAGGAATGGATTGTAACAATTCAGTCCTGTATTCTATAATAAACAGCTATAGTACTACAGGGGTAAGTTTTTAACAAACCAGCTCTGGACTGATACATTCAACAGGTTTGCACTTCAAGTTCTAAGGGGTAGTGAAAATAGAGTACAATGCATTTCTCAAGAAACAACTTCATAATTTGTTTTAATTATTTTTATAACAAACATAGATTGTAAAATCACATCTACCCTAACTTAAATCTACAATCTTTAGGCCCTCAGGGTTTAAGATAATAAAGTGAAAATGACACAATTTTTTTTTCAAATTGATTTTGGTCCATGGATAAGTTTAATCAGTTTAGTTGTACAATAGCAATTAATTTGATTGTGAATTTTAAAAATATCTCTAAACGAAATTCTTGAATCTTGGCCATTCAAAACTTTCTTTTCCCCTGCAGAAAAGTCACAAAGACTGGAAAAAAGTAAAGGATCAAAGAAAAGCTGACAAAGTAATGTGATGGCAGTTAGTTTACTCAACCTTCCCTTCCGTGATTCTGAACATTGCTTTGTGTTTGGTGGAATTCAGCTATATTAAAAACAATGAAAAGAAAATTTGTGTCATGTACACTTTAAGCAAGAAAGTTAACCTGTAAACTTATAAATAACAAGTCCAAATATCAACATTACCTAATACTGGATACATTAAATAACTGCATGATTAGGTCTTGGTTCTCCTAGACCTCTACTTAGGCAGCTTTCAAAATTGCAACCTGTTCCCAACTAATGGAAATTAACTCAAACTTTGAGACTGAAGGTTCTCCTCTAGATGAAGGCCTTGGCAAGTTACGGAAATGCCCATTCTTCACTTTGAAATCATGGTGTTCAATAAATCAAGGTGTTCCCATTCTTAATAATATTCTTTGACAGGATTTTCACAGGAAAAGCAAGAAAGTTTGCATAGCAACAAGGTGACCTCACTCAAAACCTCAAGAAGTAATACCACAACACTTACTGTAACAATCAACCACTCATAACTAAAACTTGTCCACCTGAATGATCCCTTTTACTTAAGTTAGTTTTTAAAAGGTGACTTCAGCTTTTTGTTAAAGTTTTTTTTTCATTCCACCTTTTAAATTTCCAGGTTAGACCTTCACAGTAACATTTTCCCTTGAGACATTAGTTAATGGACCAGTCACCTGTACTAATTGCTTTTCTCTTAGGGTACTTGATATTGCTCTGATATAAGTGTTTTTATGCTGATTGCGAAGACATTTTAACCCAAACTCCTTAGCAAGTGGTTTTAGATCCTTATCCAGCTTGTTGACCTCCTGGACTGTAGATTTCTTCAAGTAGACTAATAGAACTGCTTCAGCTGACGATAATGTGAGTTCTGAAACAGAATACAAGGAAATAACATTCTTAAAATGATCTAAGACCCTGGGCCCAGTTACTAAAAGCTCTTTATTGCCTATATGGGTTCCTGTTTCTTTTGCTCCACAGAATTTTATCTGTTAATTTTAACTAGTCATATCAGAGCAAGCAAGCATCAAATTGTGGGACAAAGGAATAAACCTGAATCGGCCTCGTAAGCATTTTGGATTTAAAATCACACTTTTGGTTAAACCAACAATTATTGGAACACCCAAGCCCTTGTCAAGTTTTAAGTACAAATTTTGCACTTGAAACTTGCATAGGATTTTACTTCCATTTACACCAGTTGTTTTTAAAGGCTTGTTTTCATTAATGATTGAGCTGGTGTCGTAATAAGAAGGATACACTAGTATCCAGTGAAAAAAGCATTCCAATTCCACTCGCCACTTCATTGCTTATGATCTAGTGAAAAGAAGTTTGTCAGAGATGCAAGCAGTGGCTTAGTGGTTAGTTTATCCTTCAGTTTCTGCTTCCAACTCAGACAATCTAAGCTTTCACTACATCCTAACTGTAAACAGAATTCTATTTTCACAGGATCATAACACTCTCATACCCCTCTAATCATGTGTGGGAATTGCCCATTTTAACCAAAGTTACTTGAAGTGCATAATTATGCCTTACCACCATTGAAGTAATCATCCAACTTCATTTCCTTGTGTTTTTTGCCATTGCAAGAGGAATGTCCACTTTGACTGGGAGAACTACTATCACTTTCACTTTGTGATGATGAAAGCCCACTCTGCAGCTTTACCTCACTTTCTTTCCTTCTACGCTCATCCATGTGCTTCCTTATTAGTTCCATAATGGCATTTCTCCCAAGTCCTGCTTCAGGGAATGTGTAATCACTATCATTTGCAAGTGTTTCTACTACTTCTTGCAATTTTTTAGTTGTTTCTGGGTTGTTTCAAAATTCTGGTGCAGGAAGCTCAGGTGACCAGATCTTTTTTATGTAGTTGGTTATCTTCTTCTTCCTGAGAAGGGAGTGCAGCATATTTTAATATTCAAGAAACAAGGAGAAAAGGCAAGCATATAATTATATACTGTTGTAGACCGCAAGGGTTCATGGTTGTTGCTTGACATGCTACTAATGCACAACATTGGAAATACAGACACACACACTACCATAACACAACAGTTTTACAAGTGAAACAACATCTATTGAGTTCCACAGGCTTGTTTAAACATTACATATCAGAATTACTATTAGTCTATACTATTACAATCAATCTGAGCTGCTGATTGGCTGGACAGAATGTATGGCACTCATGTTTTCCCAATCAGCTGCAGGACTTTATTTTCTTGAGTGAGAGGCAACAAAGAACTGTTAAATACTAAAATTTGGCTGGTCATTGGCAAGAAAAGGAACATTGGTTGGGAAGAGAAAGGGGATGGCCTGTTAAAAAAGAAATTTGGGATGGTGATCGCTTCTGTGAGCTTTCTTGATTTTGGGATCCAAATGCTGTCTGGTGTTTGCCAGCCAGGTGTAAAACAGAGAACTGCAAGAACGTTTTTAGTGGGAAAACCATTGAAAGCTTACCTGAGTCACCAAGTGCTGAGGGATTGAAAGAGGTTTCTTGCGAGCAATGTCATGGAAAATTTTTACACGAGCCAACTACCCCAGTGTATCCTTACAAATCTTGCAAACTAGGATAGGTTTACCTTTTTGTTGCATTTGTTTTGCTGCAATATAGTGCAAACATTATCCTTATGGTAAGATACCATACTTAAGAAATCTAATGTAATTTTAGGTGCTTTTTCTTAATGAGTGCACTGTTACGTTTTGCAGGCCATTGGGATGGCTTTCAGCCCTTTGGAAAGAAAAAAAGGAGCACAGGGGCAATTGAAGTTTCCATTGCAACGATGAGCAAACAACATAGACTATGCACTGAAGAAATTTATGCGGTTGGATTTGTTTCTTCCTATGACCTTCCAGATGGACGACCAAACAGCATGGATCCATTTTTAGAACCACTGGTGCAAGATTTAGAGAAAAGCTTTATTGAAGGTGAAACCTGTTGAAACAGCAATGTATCTTTTAATTGAACTGTCCCAATGCTATTTGAATAATTCGTAACTGTATAATTTGTACTTCATCCATGCCTACATTGTGGTTTGAAATCAGTTTCACTTTTTTCTGTTTCTCATTATCATCACTGTTTTTTTCTCACCATGATTTCTAAATGGAGAAATTCTTTGGAGAAGCAAAGATTTATGTGTTGGTGCCAATGTTTGTTTTGCAGGGTATTAGGTGGACTACAAAGGTGCATTACATTGCTTTCCCTCTGGTGAAACAGTTTTTAGCCTGCTATTACTGCTTTGGACAGGCGATCACCCTGCCCAGTGTGAGATTTGTAAAAGCAACGGTGCAGGAGGAAAGAAAGGATGTAGAAGATGTCATATTTCAGGTATGTTTTTGCTTCCAAGTAACTTTTTCATATCGATTTAGTTGGTTAAAGAAAATGACCACTGCACTCAGAATAAATAGGTATACTAGTTTTGTTTCTGTGATAATGGTGTTTTTGGTTGAACGAATTCTCAAAATTTGTGACAGCCTTTTGAAGTCAGTATTTGTTACAGATATTCAAGATAACAAAAAGAGTTACTGCGGGAAAGCATTTTCATTGAAAAAAAAAGAGACTGGAACCAACACGTTTTCACTAAATGATTTTGGCAAAGCAACTGATCATTGTTTTACTGATAATAGTAATGGTGATGATGATAATGTGATTTGTTAACCCTTGGCAGTATTTATAGCAGTGATGCTTTAGGGATGGAACAAATGTCTGAAAGAAATAATTCAAATCAAACTTCAAACAGGGTTGAGAATCCCAACTGGCCAGAGGCAAACTGGTAGGCTAATCACAAGCATGACCAAGGAGTTGTACTTGTGACTAAAGAAAACAAATCCAGTTGACTGTTAGGGCAGGACTTGAACTCGGGGCCTCTGAATTGCAAGTCCAGTATTCTAACTGCTCAGCCACACTGCCTCCAACTGGGAGTAGAATAACAATCCCCATGTCATGAAAAAGGCCTACATGTAACTGAAACCCCTAACTTACACTGTAGCAAAACATTGCCTACACTGTATTGACTTTCTTCACCTCCTATAGAGGGACCTGGTTGAATGAGGAGCGCCATTTTTACTACCCTGGGTTCCGAAAATGTTTTCGCCATCCATGGCAGAAAAGAGTGCTTGAAGAGGAAGTAGTTATTATGAGTGAAATTGAACAAGAGGAGAGGCAAACGTACTTCCAGAACAGAAGCAGGGAGGCTGGATTCAATGGCCTCAGCCTGCTACATCGTCTGTATCCTATGTATCAGTTCAACATCCTGACTAATACTGTGTTTGATGCAATGCATTTGTTGCCCCTTAATATAGCGAAGAATCACTTCTTGAAATTGCTCTCTAGGGGAACTATAGATGAGAGAGAACTAACTTCCAAACTAAAGCAAATGCCATGGACGACTGATTATAAATCCTCAAGACTTCCAACTGAATTTGAATGTATGGGATATTGGAAGGCTGAAGAGTATCAAAAGCTTGCATATTCTGCATCCGAGTTTGTGTTCAATGGACTGCTTAATGAAGGAGAATACAAAATTTGGGCTCCAATTCCAAGAATGATTGAATTTATCTTTAACGCTGGCAGAGACGTTTCGGCGCCTCTCGTGGAGATATTGCATTCTAATGGGAGGGCATTTGGTACACAAGCTTGTGTGATAAATTTACACAGCTTGACTCACTTCTCTGAGGACATTGTAAGGTTTTCTGCTCCAGACAATTACTGGTGCACTCAGTTTGAGAGAGCTGTTTCACGCTATGTTCAACAATCCAGCAAGCGGAAGTATTTGGAGAAAACATTTGCAAGAAAGGAGTCTCAAAGAGAGTTCCTTAAGTTTCATCAACCTAGAAATTTAAATATATTCAGGCAGTCAAGGCCACCTAAAATCAGTAGAGAAAAGGTATGCATCACCTCTCATCTAAGGCACATCTTTAAAGTCCATACCTATATCAAACTTTGCTTCACATAAATGTTCATTTTATTGAAGATAATAAGAATTGGGTATTGGATCAGTGTTATAAAATGTATGCCATGGGCACAGTTTTCTATTCTCTTCACTTGCCTGTATTCATCACTAATGTTGTGAGGAGAGTGGCAGCAGGTAAAACCAGGAAGAGCATGAACGTTAAATCATTCAGTTATTTAACTGTTCAGAGAGGCTAAAAATCTGTTTATATAATATTCTTGCCCTCCAGTGTGACTTTGACTTCAGTTTTAATTAGAGCTTTCTGTAATTCAGCCACTAGGAATAGCGACCAGTTCAAACAATAAAGGAGAATGAGAGCCTTATATTACTGGGTATGTGCCACTGGCCTCTCAGAGCCCCTACCCCATTATAGTGTATTATGTGGTCAATTACACGTATACCCCCAGCCTGGGATTTTATTGCATTGTCAATTTCACTTATTCTCCTAGAGGAACACCACATGCTCTTAAATAGTGCAACGCATAGCTTACACGTAAATGAAAGGGTCTTTGTCTTTCTTCCACATAGGTTGTAGCAAGTTCTCTCGAAGGAGCTAAATACTTGGTCAAATTATGTGAGAATAGCCCTGATGCCACAAGAGTAAATCGAGGTGTCCTTATTGGTTCTGGACAACCACATTTCCTACTCAGGGGGGAATTCACTTCCATTAGAGAATACTTTGACTCAGATTCCTGTATCATTGGTGAACAAGCACAGTCTTATCGAAGCGCATTTCTACCTATGCACAGCATTGCTGTTGGTGGAAAACTTTACAGAAGTGGTAGTGTTGTAGTTGCCAAACAACAAAATACTGAAATTTATTTTCGTGTTAATAATTTTTTCCTTGTGAATGTTAACGAAATACCTCAGCCAGTTGTTATTGGAGACACCTATCAGCTTGTGTGGAATCCTGCAGGTGGTGCCATGCATCATCCATTAAGTGACACACCTTATGTCAAACCCTTTGAAAGTAATACCTGCCTTGGGATAAAAGATATTCAGAGAGAAATAATGCTGTTTCCTGATGTGAATGGAAATTTTGCAGTTGTTGATCCATTCAGGAACAGTATTCCTTTGCCAGCCGTCATAGTCCCTGCTTATCCTGAGGTAAAGGATATGACCTTGGTCAAAGGTCACAATGATGACATTTGGCATGCTGAAGTAAAGCGTGTGTTATTTGTGAGAAATAGTAAAAGGATATTTTTACATTAAACATAGAAACTGGAATGAAAACAAGCTTTGGATAAGGGAAAGTCGCTCAAGTCAAATGGATACCATCAATTTTATAGCATACTTGACATTGCTTCTGGAGATCGGCAAGGCAAATGCCTGGAAAGAAAAAGTGACCATATACATGGGTATACATGGGTATACTAGGGGTATACTAGGGTATACTAGGGTATACTAGGGTATACTAGGGTATA
>NC_090888.1:33563791-33576291 GCF_036669925.1 Montipora capricornis | reverse complement strand
GAAGTTTTGTACTGATCCTTCGTCATTGTATTTCAAATATGATGAATCGATATATAAATATAAAATCTATTGCTAAAATTAATTTATTGAAAGACAGTGAGGCTTTGAAGAAAAAGTCAAGAAAGTTTATTTTAACTTTGCTACCTTAGAGTTTTTCAGATTACTTAAATCAGAAGTGGTTTGTTGAGCACTTGTTGCCTTTTGAGTGTTTTCAATTAATTCATATTTTGGTGAAGGATGTATGAAAGCATTGGGTAACGAACAGTTTCTTTAACAACATTCTTATATGAAGTTATACATGTATCACTACAACAATGTAAACAAATCTAACGAAAGGCATCAGTTAATCAGATGGCTTAGAATAGTTCTTGATCTGCCGGAGGATGTCTGAAGGCACTGAGGAATAAACAGCGTCTTGATACCTTTGTCTCTTCAACAACATTCTTGTATGAAGTTATACATTTATGAACAGAACAATGTAAACAAAGTTAATCAGATGGTTTGCAATATTTCTTGATCTACTGAAGGATGTCTGCAAGTGTTGAACAACAGCAGTTTTTTGATACCTGTGTTTCTTCGACAACATTATGAAACATGAAACACAACATCTATCAACACAAAAATGTAAAAAAATCTAACAAAATGCATTATCAATCAGATATTTGGAATATTTTTTGATCCACTCAAGGATGTATGAAAGCATACAGTTTCTTTATACTTGTTGTTCTTCAACAACATTGCCATATGAAGTTACATGTCTATGATTTAACCTTGAGTACTGTTAGTTGTGACTGCATGACGTTACTTTGTTGCAGTCTCGTATGAAGTAACATGTCCATGATTTAAGATGGAGTACTGGTGGTTGTGATTGTTACTTTGTTGCCATCTGTGTAGGTGATTGTTATTTTCTCTAGGAAAAGAAGTTTTTCTTCTACGTCATTTGTATCTATGTCATCAGGATCATAAGGGCCTAACAACTGTTGTAAACCATCATCTCGTAATGATAGGTAAAGCTTGGTGCTTTCATTCTTCACAACTATTGATGCAGAGAGCTTTGTTGGACAGCTTGATGCCCTGAGTTTATGATGAGAGTGATCACAGTTAACTAATAGACCTTGAATGTGGATAATACGTTTTGCACACTGACTCAATCCTTTCAATTGTTGAAAGTAGTAGAGTTGTCTCTTGCAAATTAACAGCTTAGATAGGATAATGAACAAAAATAACAGTAACAAGAAAAGGATATGAAGTAAAAGGTTATAAAGCAATAATTAGTTCTTTATTTTTTGTGTGACTTTATAATTCTTTGTATAAAACTTTCCAAATAGAGAAACCAGAGAGGCAACTAGAAAAATTCCTTATTGGTCCTCAAAATCTTGTTGACTTACCAATTATACCATAAAGCACATCCATCACATTCTATCATATTTGTGTGCAGCAACTTGGCAACTACTTCACGTCCAGCTCTTCCTAATGTTTTCCAATGTCATGACATAAGTAATGTCGATGTTAACACAAAAGGACCATTTTCTATGTCTTGCATGTGTCTTGTTCAACAACGTATGTTCAAGGCAACGTGCAGTTCCAGAGGATATTGTTCTCTCCTTCAGGAAAGGTCAATAACAATTGCATCGGTGGTGGTTTGCTTAGGGCTATCATTTGGCTGATCCAAGGATTCGTTAATGATGTTGCACTTCACACGGTGGATATGCTTCCAGATGGTGTTCATTATGAGGGAATCAGGGCAGGTGCAGGCGAATGAGTGGGCGCAGACTCGACACTTGGGGCATGACACTGGAAAAAATCCCTGAATTTCCAAGTTTTACAGGAATGGATTTTAACAAACCATTCCTGGATTATTACAAAAACAGGCTAGGAATTTCGGTATTACACGCACGGATTTTATCAAGCCAGTCCTGGATTCCATGATGAACAGGCTTGGTATTCTGGTTTTACAGGAATGGATGTTAACTAGCCAATACTGGATTGACAGATACACAAGGTCGGGATTATAGTTTTATGGGAATGGATTTTAACAAACAATTCTTGGATTGTTACAAAATGGGCTAGGGATTTAAGTTTTAAAGGAATGGATTGTAACAATTCAGTCCTGTATTCTATAATAAACAGCTATAGTACTACAGGGGTAAGTTTTTAACAAACCAGCTCTGGACTGATACATTCAACAGGTTTGCACTTCAAGTTCTAAGGGGTAGTGAAAATAGAGTACAATGCATTTCTCAAGAAACAACTTCATAATTTGTTTTAATTATTTTTATAACAAACATAGATTGTAAAATCACATCTACCCTAACTTAAATCTACAATCTTTAGGCCCTCAGGGTTTAAGATAATAAAGTGAAAATGACACAATTTTTTTTTCAAATTGATTTTGGTCCATGGATAAGTTTAATCAGTTTAGTTGTACAATAGCAATTAATTTGATTGTGAATTTTAAAAATATCTCTAAACGAAATTCTTGAATCTTGGCCATTCAAAACTTTCTTTTCCCCTGCAGAAAAGTCACAAAGACTGGAAAAAAGTAAAGGATCAAAGAAAAGCTGACAAAGTAATGTGATGGCAGTTAGTTTACTCAACCTTCGCTTCCGTGATTCTGAACATTGCTTTGTGTTTGGTGGAATTCAGCTATATTAAAAACAATGAAAAGAAAATTTGTGTCATGTACACTTTAAGCAAGAAAGTTAACCTGTAAACTTATAAATAACAAGTCCAAATATCAACATTACCTAATACTGGATACATTAAATAACTGCATGATTAGGTCTTGGTTCTCCTAGACCTCTACTTAGGCAGCTTTCAAAATTGCAACCTGTTCCCAACTAATGGAAATTAACTCAAACTTTGAGACTGAAGGTTCTCCTCTAGATGAAGGCCTTGGCAAGTTACGGAAATGCCCATTCTTCACTTTGAAATCATGGTGTTCAATAAATCAAGGTGTTCCCATTCTTAATAATATTCTTTGACAGGATTTTCACAAGAAAAGCAAGAAAGTTTGCATAGCAACAAGGTGACCTCACTTAAAACCTTAAGAACTAATACCACAACACTTACTGTAACAATCAACCACTCATAACTAAAACTTGTCCACCTGAATGATCCCTTTTACTTAAGTTAGTTTTTAAAAGGTGACTTCAGCTTTTTGTTAAAGTTTTTTTTTCATTCCACCTTTTAAATTTCCAGGTTAGACCTTCACAGTAACATTTTCCCTTGAGACATTAGTTAATGGACCAGTCACCTGTACTAATTGCTTTTCTCTTAGGGTACTTGATATTGCTCTGATATAAGTGTTTTTATGCTGATTGCGAAGACATTTTAACCCAAACTCCTTAGCAAGTGGTTTTAGATCCTTATCCAGCTTGTTGACCTCCTGGACTGTAGATTTCTTCAAGTAGACTAATAGAACTGCTTCAGCTGACGATAATGTGAGTTCTGAAACAGAATACAAGGAAATAACATTCTTAAAATGATCTAAGACCCTGGGCCCAGTTACTAAAAGCTCTTTATTGCCTATATGGGTTCCTGTTTCTTTTGCTCCACAGAATTTTATCTGTTAATTTTAACTAGTCATATCAGAGCAAGCAAGCATCAAATTGTGGGACAAAGGAATAAACCTGAATCGGCCTCGTAAGCATTTTGGATTTAAAATCACACTTTTGGTTAAACCAACAATTATTGGAACACCCAAGCCCTTGTCAAGTTTTAAGTACAAATTTTGCACTTGAAACTTGCATAGGATTTTACTTCCATTTACACCAGTTGTTTTTAAAGGCTTGTTTTCATTAATGATTGAGCTGGTGTCGTAATAAGAAGGATACACTAGTATCCAGTGAAAAAAGCATTCCAATTCCACTCGCCACTTCATTGCTTATGATCTAGTGAAAAGAAGTTTGTCAGAGATGCAAGCAGTGGCTTAGTGGTTAGTTTATCCTTCAGTTTCTGCTTCCAACTCAGACAATCTAAGCTTTCACTACATCCTAACTGTAAACAGAATTCTATTTTCACAGGATCATAACACTCTCATACCCCTCTAATCATGTGTGGGAATTGCCCATTTTAACCAAAGTTACTTGAAGTGCATAATTATGCCTTACCACCATTGAAGTAATCATCCAACTTCATTTCCTTGTGTTTTTTGCCATTGCAAGAGGAATGTCCACTTTGACTGGGAGAACTACTATCACTTTCACTTTGTGATGATGAAAGCCCACTCTGCAGCTTTACCTCACTTTCTTTCCTTCTACGCTCATCCATGTGCTTCCTTATTAGTTCCATAATGGCATTTCTCCCAAGTCCTGCTTCAGGGAATGTGTAATCACTATCATTTGCAAGTGTTTCTACTACTTCTTGCAATTTTTTAGTTGTTTCTGGGTTGTTTCAAAATTCTGGTGCAGGAAGCTCAGGTGACCAGATCTTTTTTATGTAGTTGGTTATCTTCTTCTTCCTGAGAAGGGAGTGCAGCATATTTTAATATTCAAGAAACAAGGAGAAAAGGCAAGCATATAATTATATACTGTTGTAGACCGCAAGGGTTCATGGTTGTTGCTTGACATGCTACTAATGCACAACATTGGAAATACAGACACACACACTACCATAACACAACAGTTTTACAAGTGAAACAACATCTATTGAGTTCCACAGGCTTGTTTAAACATTACATATCAGAATTACTATTAGTCTATACTATTACAATCAATCTGAGCTGCTGATTGGCTGGACAGAATGTATGGCACTCATGTTTTCCCAATCAGCTGCAGGACTTTATTTTCTTGAGTGAGAGGCAACAAAGAACTGTTAAATACTAAAATTATTGGCTGGTCATTGGCAAGAAAAGGAACATTGGTTGGGAAGAGAAAGGGGATGGCCTGTTAAAAAAGAAATTTGGGATGGTGATCGCTTCTGTGAGCTTTCTTGATTTTGGGATCCAAATGCTGTCTGGTGTTTGCCAGCCAGGTGTAAAACAGAGAACTGCAAGAACGTTTTTAGTGGGAAAACCATTGAAAGCTTACCTGAGTCACCAAGTGCTGAGGGATTGAAAGAGGTTTCTTGCGAGCAATGTCATGGAAAATTTTTACACGAGCCAACTACCCCAGTGTATCCTTACAAATCTTGCAAACTAGGATAGGTTTACCACCACTGTTCATGCACCAAAATAGTTTTTTGTTGCATTTGTTTTGCTGCAATATAGTGCAAACATTATCCTTATGGTAAGATACCATACTTAAGAAATCTAATGTAATTTTAGGTGCTTTTTCTTAATGAGTGCACTGTTACGTTTTGCAGGCCATTGGGATGGCTTTCAGCCCTTTGGAAAGAAAAAAAGGAGCACAGGGGCAATTGAAGTTTCCATTGCAACGATGAGCAAACAACATAGACTATGCACTGAAGAAATTTATGCGGTTGGATTTGTTCCTTCCTATGACCTTCCAGATGGACGACCAAACAGCATGGATCCATTTTTAGAACCACTGGTGCAAGATTTAGAGAAAAGCTTTATTGAAGGTGAAACCTGTTGAGACAGCAATGTATCTTTTAATCGAACTGTCCCAATGCTATTAGAATAATTTGTAACTGTATAATTTGTACTTCATCCATGCCTACATTGTGTTTTGAAATCAGTTTCACTTTTTTCTGTTTCTCATTATCATCACTGTTTTTTTCTCACCATGATTTCTAAATGGAGAAATTCTTTGGAGAAGCAAAGATTTATGTGTTGGTGCCAATGTTTGTTTTGCAGGGTATTAGGTGGACTACAAAGGTGCATTACATTGCTTTCCCTCTGGTGAAACAGTTTTTAGCCTGCTATTACTGCTTTGGACAGGCGATCACCCTGCCCAGTGTAAGATTTGTAAAAGCAACGGTGCAGGAGGAAAGAAAGGATGTAGAAGATGTCATATTTCAGGTATGTTTTTGCTTCCAAGTAACTTTTTCATATCGATTTAGTTGGTTAAAGAAAATGACCACTGCACTCAGAATAAATAGGTATACTAGTTTTGTTTCTGTGATAATGGTGTTTTTGGTTGAACGAATTCTCAAAATTTGTGACAGCCTTTTGAAGTCAGTATTTGTTACAGATATTCAAGATAACAAAAAGAGTTACTGCGGGAAAGCATTTTCATTGAAAAAAAAAGAGACTGGAACCAACACGTTTTCACTAAATGATTTTGGCAAAGCAACTGATCATTGTTTTACTGATAATAGTAATGGTGATGATGATAATGTGATTTGTTAACCCTTGGCAGTATTTATAGCAGTGATGCTTTAGGGATGGAACAAATGTCTGAAAGAAATAATTCAAATCAAACTTCAAACAGGGTTGAGAATCCCAACTGGCCAGAGGCAAACTGGTAGGCTAATCACAAGCATGACCAAGGAGTTGTACTTGTGACTAAAGAAAACAAATCCAGTTGACTGTTAGGGCAGGACTTGAACTCGGGGCCTCTGAATTGCAAGTCCAGTATTCTAACTGCTCAGCCACACTGCCTCCAACTGGGAGTAGAATAACAATCCCCATGTCATGAAAAAGGCCTACATGTAACTGAAACCCCTAACTTACACTGTAGCAAAACATTGCCTACACTGTATTGACTTTCTTCACCTCCTATAGAGGGACCTGGTTGAATGAGGAGCGCCATTTTTACTACCCTGGGTTCCGAAAATGTTTTCGCCATCCATGGCAGAAAAGAGTGCTTGAAGAGGAAGTAGTTATTATGAGTGAAATTGAACAAGAGGAGAGGCAAACGTACTTCCAGAACAGAAGCAGGGAGGCTGGATTCAATGGCCTCAGCCTGCTACATCGTCTGTATCCTATGTATCAGTTCAACATCCTGACTAATACTGTGTTTGATGCAATGCATTTGTTGCCCCTTAATATAGCGAAGAATCACTTCTTGAAATTGCTCTCTAGGGGAACTATAGATGAGAGAGAACTAACTTCCAAACTAAAGCAAATGCCATGGACGACTGATTATAAATCCTCAAGACTTCCAACTGAATTTGAATGTATGGGATATTGGAAGGCTGAAGAGTATCAAAAGCTTGCATATTCTGCATCCGAGTTTGTGTTCAATGGACTGCTTAATGAAGGAGAATACAAAATTTGGGCTCCAATTCCAAGAATGATTGAATTTATCTTTAACGCTGGCAGAGACGTTTCGGCGCCTCTCGTGGAGATATTGCATTCTAATGGGAGGGCATTTTGGTACACAAGCTTGTGTGATAAATTTACACAGCTTGACTCACTTCTCTGAGGACATTGTAAGGTTTTCTGCTCCAGACAATTACTGGTGCACTCAGTTTGAGAGAGCTGTTTCACGCTATGTTCAACAATCCAGCAAGCGGAAGTATTTGGAGAAAACATTTGCAAGAAAGGAGTCTCAAAGAGAGTTCCTTAAGTTTCATCAACCTAGAAATTTAAATATATTCAGGCAGTCAAGGCCACCTAAAATCAGTAGAGAAAAGGTATGCATCACCTCTCATCTAAGGCACATCTTTAAAGTCCATACCTATATCAAACTTTGCTTCACATAAATGTTCATTTTTATTGAAGATAATAAGAATTTGGGTATTGGATCAGTGTTATAAAATGTATGCCATGGGCACAGTTTTCTATTCTCTTCACTTGCCTGTATTCATCACTAATGTTGTGAGGAGAGTGGCAGCAGGTAAACCAGGAAGAGCATGAACGTTAAATCATTCAGTTATTTAACTGTTCAGAGAGGCTAAAAATCTGTTTATATAATATTCTTGCCTTCCAGTGTGACTTTGACTTCAGTTTTAATAAGAGCTTTCTGAAATTCAGCCACTAGGAAATAGCGACCAGTTCAAACAACAAAGGAGGATGAGAGCCTTATATAACTGGGTATGTGCCACTGGCCTCTCAGAGCCCCTACCCCATTATAGTGTATTATGTGGTCAATTACACGTATACCCCCACCCTAGGATTTTATTGCATTGTCAATTCCACTTATTCTCCTAGAGAAACACCACATGCTCTTAAATAGTGCAACGCACAGCTTACACGTAAATGAAAGGGTCTTTGTCTTTCTTCCACATAGGTTGTAGCAAGTTCTCTCAAAGGAGCTAAATACTTGGTCAAATTATGTGAGAATAGCCCTCATGCCACAAGAGTAAATCAAGGTGTCCTTATTGGTTCTGGACAACCACATTTCCTACTCAGGGGGGGATTCACTTCTATTAGAGAATACTTTGACTCAGATTCCTGTATCATTGGTGAACCACAGTCATATCGCAGCGCATTTCTACCTATGCACAGCATTCCTGTTGGTGGAAAACTTTACAGAAGTGGCAGTGTTGTAGTTGCCAAACAACAAAATACTGAAATTTATTTTCGTGTTAATAATTTTTTCCTTGTGAATGTTAACGAAATACCTCAGCCAGTTGCTGTTGGAGACACCTATCAGCTTGTGTGGAATCCTGCAGGTGGTGCCATGTATCACCCACTAAGTGACACACCTTATGTCAAACCCTTTGAAAGTAATACCTGCCTTGGGATAAAAGATATTCAGAGAGAAATAATGCTGTTTCCTGATGTGAATGGAAATTTTGCAGTTGTTGATCCATTCAGGAACAGTATTCCTTTGCCAGCCGTCATAGTCCCTGCTTATCCTGAGGTAAAGGATATGACCTTGGTCAAAGGTCACAATGATGACATTTGGCATGCTGAAGTAAAGCGTGTGTTATTTGGTGAGAAAATAGTAAAAGGATATTTTTACATTAAACATAGAAACTGGAATGAAAACAAGCTTTGGATAAGGGAAAGTCGCTCAAGTCAAATGGATAACATCAATTTTAATAGCATACTTGACATTGCTTCTGGAGATCGGCAAGGAAATGCCTGGAAAGAAAAGTGACTACAAGGGCCTTAAGCTTACTCATGGACATGGTCATAATAATACATGTGGTGTAGAAATATAATGATCATCAACAAGGAATTTCTTCATTTGTATCACTAAACTTCACCTGGGTTATTTCTTAATGCAGTTCATGACATTATACTTTGGAGTGCATGTTTATTGCATATGAAAATATGTGGCTAAGTGAGCTCCCCTTTGTCATTAAAGTTGTGTGTTACTTTCCTTTCCTTTTCTTCTTTTGCAGGAATATTGTAGTGGTCATGAAGGCGAAAAATTATAGCACTCCCTTGGATGATTGAGTACAGAAGAAGCTAGCCTTTTTGTAGGAAAGTGTGAATCTAAATATAAGGCTGTGTCTGTTACAACAAACTTTGCTTTCAAGACAAGAAACTCTTTTTTAGGAGAAATACCACATTTGGATGCAGAGATCTCTACATTTGTACTGCAAGACAAGCAACTTGTATCAAATAAACTTATTGTGGTTGGCGAGATATATGTATTACTAACTGAGGCATTTTCTGACCAAGTGTGGGTGCTAATTACAATACAAAGAACATTAAATTTTGGGTGATGCTCTATATACCAAGTCAAGATAATTATGTACTATTGTTTCTTTCAATTGTGTGAAATTTAAAGTGTTACTGAAGCTTATTGAGTAAAGGCTATTGTGTTCTTTGTGATGTAATTCGAGACTTGCTATTCTCTTGGTATATGGTGTACCAGGCGAAGGTTTTATTTATTTATCAAGAAAAAAAGAATGCAAAACGAAAAAAACTAATTATGGATGTAAGTATATTGGTTAAAAATTACCAGGTTTGGTTTCTTTAAAAACAAACTGATAAAGTTTGCGTGTGAAACAGTCCCAATTTGTATTGTTGGATATTCCTAATGCACATTTGGTGAAAATTACCAGGTTTGATTTATTGTAAAACCAACTGATAAAGTTTGCATGGGAAAATGCCAGATTTGGTTATGAAGCAATCCAAATCTGTATTATAAACTTATTCCCATGCAAGTCTGGTGAAAATTATTACTTCTGTGAAATCCAAACTTGTTTTACATAAACAGTTGGTTTGGGTTTTTAAATAAACAACTTTAACTATGATTTGGTCGAATACTATCTTGGATTGTGTGCACATCTGGGCTTACTTGAAAATTACCAGGTTTGGTGCTCGAATCGATCGTTGATGTAAATATTAAATTTCAGGGGTGATTTGCCTGAGAATTTCAATTATGTCCATAAATGCACCAAACCCTGAGAAATAAGGGGTTTTGGTAAGAATCAATGATGTCTACATTACACTGAGTTCGTGCATCTCATAAGCTTCCATTTATGGATGTATCTCGTTTTCTCGGTTTGCTTTTGCTCGTTTACGTATTGTCCTTACCCGCAAAAGTGGAGAATGTGCGTGTCTCCATTTTGAAAACAATGTTCTTGGTTTTGTGGAGATGCTGTCTTAGATCTGCGATTCTGTGGCACTTGAACTCACATTGCAAGCACAGACACTTTCAAGACTCTTGGGTATTATGGTCCTTAGGTTTGACTTGACAGAACTTGTCAGGTTACAGTAGGGACACTGGAGACAGTTAAGAGCGACTGGCAATGTTGCCTTACCACCTCTTCCTTGCTCTTGCTCCTTGATTGATGCTTGATCTTTCTCACTTCCTCTGCTGCTTGTTGTGCTGCATCCTGGCATTCATTTTCTGCCAGTTTCATTTGTTCTTCCTGTGCTGTTACTAGACCTTCCCCATGTGCTGATCCCCGCACCTCCTCCTCTGCTTGTTCGTAGGGTTTTTGTTCTGCTTCACTGTCGGGCTCCTGCAGTGGTTCTTGCACTGCCTTTTCCACTTGTTTGCAGGTTGTCACCCCATCTACTTCATGAGCTGATTCTTGTCCTGTCTCCTCCACTCTTCCTCCCAGTTCAGCAGGTGCTGCTTCTGAAGCTGATTCCTTTTCTCCTTTCTCTGCTGTTTGTTGTGCCAGGTCCTGATCTGTCAGCTCGACTCTATCCTGCGATAATTCTTTAGTTAGATCGACTATCGTTGTCTCTGAAGTTTTCAGAACAGCGGTCAGATGCAGTCAAAGAGACTCTAGTTCCCTTGTGCTGACCGTCTATTATGGAAGGCTTGATCCCAAGCAATTAAAGATCAATATTTTCTGCAATTATCCAACGGATCAGGACTCTTCGCAAGTAGCATGTGTGCAATGATGGATTCTTTAACCATGAAATCTCGTTAGGAAGAGAACTTTTGGTTCCAAGGAAGGTGGAATTTGAAAAAATTGCATCACCGGCGCGAGCAAAAAATCGCTCATGTAGCTGTGGCTTTAGGATTTCAATATTTCAGTACGTACGAACTCCAACCGAAATTTCGTTGTTAGATTTTCGAATTAATTTATCCTGAACATTGCTGAAGAGCAAGCACTTCTACTCCCAGGACGCTTTCCGGGATTCAAGAGAATTGATGTGCGCCTCCTTCCATCTGTCCTTACAAAGCATAGTCTTTGAAAACTTGTTGCAAGATAAGTACTAGTCAAGGCAAACACCACGTTGGATACTCTAAGTTTTGCAACCTCTGGAGTCAACTTTGTCCGTTTGTACTAATTATGCAGCCGGGACCGATCTTGTCTATCAAGTGCGCTGCCAGTCAACAACTTAAAAAGTGATTTCAGAGAGGAAGGGAGAGAGAGAGAAAAAAAAAGAGTTATTTACCAGCTAAGGGTCGGTCCGTATAGCGAAAAACGGTGACCTCGGTCTTGAAAAAGCTGCCCTCGGCCTGCAGCCTCGGGCAGCATTTTCAAAACTTCTATCACAGTTTTTCCATATACGCACCACCCAGCTGGCAAATAACATATCTTTACGTCGGGAAGTAATCAAGTTGAAAACCTGTTGCATTTTCATTATGGTATACCGTAATACTAATTCGTTTTACTCTGATGTTTTCTGGCTTTGATCTCGCCCGGTGAGGTTCACACGTGCTCAGCTGTCAGCCAACTCAGCCGTTTTAGCTACTTTTGACCTTTTTATAGCAGGAGCAGTCGGAGCAGTCGGAGCAGTCAGTCGTGTTGTGGTGTTTGTGAATGTTTCGATCGGCTTCGGTTTAAGACAGACCAAGACAGAATGCCAAAGCACAAGCACAAGAAAGAAAAGAAGAAGAAGAGACAAAGAGAAAAAACAGGTAGGTGAAAGTAAATTAAATGGCCAGGAAAACTACTGACATGACTGGTCACGACTCAGAACCCGCATGATGGTTCATGATCAGCAGTGATCAACGCATGGTCAACGATTTCTCGTCTGTTTAATATTATAATCCCTGTCGAAACTAAATTGAGTATCAGAGCGTGGTCAGCATTGGTCTGCATTGGCGTTTTCCTGAATTGAAGTAATTGTGACTTTTAAGATATGAAAGTTCCAGATGATTTAATATTTGAGCTCAATGAGAAACCACAGCAGAATAAAACCGCAGCCGGAAATGCCTTGCTACATATACGGTCATGCACTAGATATTGAAGTTCGTCAGTGGCGATAAAAAAATAACAGCTTTCTGGTCATTCTTGAGACCTCACCATGCTACTACTAACAGCCACATATTTCTTAATTTCTG
>NC_090888.1:33536291-33548791 GCF_036669925.1 Montipora capricornis | reverse complement strand
CGACATACTATGCTTTTGAATACAATTGTCTTCCTTGTGATATTTAGTAAACAAGAGGCTACAAGTAGCCCATACTCGGGCCTGCGAAAGTACAGTGGTGTATGGTTAATTTAGCACTAAAGAAAAGAAAAGGGAAAAGTCTGTCCTTCTTACATCGGCCTTACATTGCGATTCTCATGATGTTCGACTGTGTATTTAGTTAATACCCGGAACCAGATTATCTTCATTACAGGATTTATTCCAAAGTGGCTAAGCACATTGTTTTTTACTGATCGATGGGTATTCTTACTCAGTTTTTGAGAAAGGAAACGCTAATTGAACGTTTTAAGATGAAAGGAAATGACTCATAAACAAACATCTTTTGTGGAAAAAAATGAAAGAGAAACGAAGGTGAGATGTGAAAACATCTTTCCAAGAGGACCAAACGTTCGTGCAGTGGTGCACGTAAAGGTCACTTTGTCAAATGCACGACACATGAAGATGTACATTATATCTCAACACTTGAAAATACTTTCAGAAGTACACAAGTTCCTAGAGGATGGCCATGCCAAATGAATCCATAGCATGAAAATCATCATCATCATCATCACTTCAATTTTGATCTGGGTTTATCCCCGAAAACGGGAATGGCCTGATTTACCCCACTTTGTCAGCAATCGTTCTAACTCCCACTCTCCATCTTGCTCGATTCATGGCGTCCTTTTTCTCCAAACCAACGCTCTTGCTCTCCTTCTCCACTTGCATCTTTCTCGTCTTCTTTGATCGTCCTCACTTCCTCTTGCCCTTCACTTCGAACTCCAATGCTTTTCTCAGGACATGCCCATCGTCCCTCCTCAACACATGCCCATACCATCTCACTCCTTTTGCCTTTGCCATCTGAACCACTGTTTCCTTCAATCCCAACATCTCTATCAGGTCCTCTGTTCTCTTTTTCGTCTTCAGTTTTGCACCACACGTTGCTCTCAACATTGCTCCCTGCAAAGGTTGAACTTACCAGCAATGTGCCATGCGGTGGACCAGACTTTTAACAAGAATGTATTTCATTTCCGGAATGGTAAAAGCAGGAGAAAAGCCTGGCCTGTTATTCTTATTTTGCTTCGTGTATTGAAACTCTCAAGAAATAAAGATAGAAATGTGAACACAAACTCTCTTGGTGAGAACAAAAATTTGGTTTATCAACGGAGTTGATAATGTAAATTGACCACCGTACAGAGATTCTAAAAGCTCTGGTGAGAAGGCTGTCAAGGAATATTAACCATTAATGTCACTGTTCCTTGGTATCAACATGCATTATTAGCTTTTAGACACATAACGCAAGGCAAACGAGCCAACAAGGGGAAGTCGCTGCCGAGACTTAACCACACCACGCAGGAGTGACCCAAATTTAATGATGGCAAAGCAAGATATCCAACTGACCATCTCCACAGGGAGGGAGGGGAAATACTTTGACAAATTGCAAACACCTAGTTGATTTTACTATGGAAGACAAACTGCCATGTGAACCTTGGACGACTATATGAGGCTTTTATAGCTAGACCCTGTCTATTAAAGTGGCCAGTTGCACAGGTTCTACTATGCAGCAGGTAGGCATTACACGTGCTCTTTAGCAGTAATGAATGAGGCTTTAACAGATTTGGCCAATGAAGGTGTACGTTATAATCTGAGATCTAGGAACAAAGTCTTTATGTCCTCGTTTTCTTTGCAACAAAGCCGACAATTTTATGACCTTGAATGGCCAACTACAAATATCGCGACATGAATAGCTCTTTTAGTACGGTCACCTTTTATTAACCATAGGGCAGTAAAATCTCATTTAAAGAGAAGAACAGATGCCTGTTTATGTGCACAATACATCGAAGCATAAAGTCTACAAATACCTATTTTACCTTCAAATACTTACCCCTGCATGACAATGTGTTACATACGAACCATGGCAATTACTACAATCATAGACAAAAGTAGTTGGGAAGATTATGTAAATGAACCACACCAGAGCTGTATTTCAACCCGCTTCTGTTAAAGATCAAAAGAAATAATTTCACTTTTTCGTACATAGCCCCCCTCCCCCCTATTCAATGTTGGAAGGCAACTCAACAATTTCCCACTGAAATCATTCAGTTTTACACAACATTGAAGGAGGGGGGAGGGGAGAGAAGCAATAAAGACTCCAAAAAGGCTAACCTTCCCAACAGTTTTGTCTAGGATTGTATGAGAGTAGGAAATCTGCTTTGAACGCTTATAACTCTCGTAGTATTTGACATGTGGCTTCCATTTCTTATTCTGGACATGTTCTTATAATGTACTTTCCAATGCATAAATAAAATCTCACAATACTGGAATTTGGTTTAAATCATCGTTTTATGATTTGGATTTCAGACTTGCGTGACGCTTCATAACGTTACTCCAAAATCCGTTCTGTTGGGAAAACGTTTACTAAGAATGTCATAAAAATACATTTTTGTTGTTTCATGTTTCATATTCGTTAAAAGAAAGCTTTCTTATTTTGAGGACGTTGGAAGAATGCCAAAAACTGATTTATTTCAATCGATTTAGCAAGAAATGGTGCGAGCAGTGCAAGAGCACTTACATTACTCTCGACATCACTCCAAACATTACTCCATTTTCGAAGCCTAAAATAATGCCTTTACAGCACAGCTACAGATAAAATATTGAAACTGGAGTGTAAAGGGTTTCAAAGGAAATAGTAGTCGGACTTTTCATGGTCATTTCAGCTTTATTTTAGGTAAATTGCAACATTACTCCATAAAGAGAGCTTAAATTGAAATAATGCATCTAATTAACCTTTGTGTATACATGGTTTCAATGGAGTAATGTTGAAAATAAGTAGATACAATAGCTTTTGTCCGTTATGAGAAAAACATTGTACGTGTTCCAGTATGCTTTACATATAACTACGTTATTGTTGCAAAATATCACATTCACTGGGCATATATTTTGCATTTTCTTATGGAGTAATGTAATGGAGTAATGTTCACATACATGTTTACTGTTCCCAAAATAGGTCAATGATTGACAGGCCATCCTAGTCACGCTAAAAGAAGTAATCACTGTTAATTTACTCATTTAATGTGACTCCGTGATCTGTTTGAAATGCATATGACGTTTTTAAAAGGCGCTGCTCTCAACTTGGCAAAGTGCAACTGACATTGTAAGAGTTTAGTACGTGAACTCGTTTGACCTTTCAAGACCAGCTTTTTGGCTTTAATTAACTATCATTTAGTCTCCTCCCCTTTCTGTTCATTTACGAAGCAATTTTCATCATTTTAGTAGCTCTACAACTTGATACCGTATTGAGACACCAATGCAACATGACGTCCTAACACATGTAATGAAAGTGGAAAACTTGCCTTATTTTTAACCAGATAAACGCCTAAAATTCATGATAACATGGCAAAAAGCAGTTAAATGTTAAAGAAAACACTAATTGTGCTTGTTTTTCAAAGGAACTGTAAACGCTAAGGAAAAAGTCGTCTTTCCAATTTAAGACCACACCCTGAATTTTCAGACAATCATAGACAAAAGTAGTTGGGAAGATTATGTAAATGAACCACACCAGAGCTGTATTTCAACCCGCTTCTGTTAAAGATCAAAAGAAATAATTTCACTTTTTCGTACATAGCCCCCCTCCCCCCTATTCAATGTTGGAAGGCAACTCAACAATTTCCCACTGAAATCATTCAGTTTTACACAACATTGAAGGAGGGGGGAAGGGAGAGAAGCAATAAAGACTCCAAAAAGGCTAACCTTCCCAACAGTTTTGTCTAGGATTGTAGCTTTACAATCACTGGTTCCTCATTAATCCAATTTATTACTAAGACTTGTTTGCATTACTAATTAACACGAAAAGGGATAACTTGGGAATCCTGATGTCGATATCCATCCTCCTCTTTCTGAGTACGCCAAGAAGCTAGAACCATGAGTAAGGCAGCATTATTTAGGAAAAAATTTCGGCGATTGGAATCGATCCCGTCCTCATTGAGAGTAAGAATTTTCAACCAGACTGCTTGCTTCCAGTCGAATCTACAGATCTCCTATTCTATCTGGTTTTGGAGACGAGCTTCTACATGCAACAACAGTTTAAGCCTGGAAGCCTACAATCAGATGGTTTCGGGATTTATAACCAGTGTAAAAGGCCACATAATCGCAAACAAATTTGCTGTGTTAGCCAAGGTGAGACATTCGCAGAGAATGAATGACTCTTTGAGCCCTATCTGGATTACAACAGAAAAGGATGGGACAATTTTATCTGCTCATTTGCCAAAGTTGTAAGGCCGGGCTAGGCGAATCATGCTTGCATATTGGAAGCATTTTATTTTACGTAGAAGCGTGGACGCAGATAAATGGAAAACTTCCTTGCACGCAAGTTAAATGCTCATGGCTTCTTCCCTTGTTCGTAGACCATGTGGAGTACGCAAAGGCCCAAGATATAAACTTTACATCGGCTAAGAAAATGAAAGATGACTTAGATTCCAAAATGTCTAAACTTCATTCTGAAGTTCTGAATCTTGGTCCACTGGAGGCTGATTTTACAATCCATGCTAGCACGGTAAAGAACATTCCAGCGCTCACAGAGGCAGAAATGAACGCCTTCTACGAGCAACTTAGCAAGTGCAGTGACAGCAATCCCATTAATTCCCCGATTTGCGGAAAGTTATGTTCTTCAAAGTCACACAATCCCTACCATCAATGATCTTTTCGATAAAAAGTATCTCAATTTAACCTATCCCGAACTGTTAAAGGTTTGCAATGATGTAAAAGTTGAACTCTCCAAGGAGCAGATTAAAGCAGTGGAGAGAAACACAATAAGTCAAGCAAAGGGGAACAACCTTTTAAACACAGATCTGGCAGAAGTGGCACCTCCCAGAGCAAAGCAGCATGCCAAACCCATCCTGCCATGCCCTCTCAGTCCCTTATTCAATCAATTTGTTATCCTGAACTGAACAAATTAAACACAGAAGCAGTCCGTCATGGCTGTAAACATGAACAAGAATCATGTAAACTTTAAAGTGATCAAATGTGGGCTAATTATAAATGAAGACTTCCCCTGGTTACATGCTTCTCCTGACTTCCTATGTTCCCGTGACTGCTGCAGTGAAGGGTGTGGTGAAGTAAAGTGCCCCCTGTGTGTGAAAAACTGCGACTTTGAGAGTTATGTCTTAAAACCATCTTCCTGTCTGGAAAAGGACAGTACTGGTAACTTCACCCCAAAGAAAAGTCATCCGTATTCAGTCATCATCAGTGCCAGCAACAAATCTTCACTGGGAGGAAACTCTACTGTGACTTGGTAGTCTCTGCATTTGATCGTGATGGGAGAGCATAGCAGGTGCGACAGAGAATATTCCCTGATGAAGATCACTGGAAAGTTGTGGTTCCAAAACTAACCAGTTTTTGGAGAAAATGCATTTTACCCGAGGTACTTGGAAGGTGGCAAACAAGGTGTCACAATGAGGAACAGCAGTAAATGACTCAGTTTTTATTGCAGAGCAGCAACAACTGAGCCCACTGTAAGCTGCTGCAACCCAAAATGTCAAATTGACCAGTTTCATCTCTCATGCTTGGGCATCAACAGTATTCCTAAATCATGGTATTGCAAGCGCACAGAAAATGACAGCTCAAGCAGATGCTGTAAAATTGAATTATGTTTGTTTGTGCAAACAGAAAGCAAACACAACCGACAAGCTTTGGAATGCATCGACCTAAAACAACATGGCTTTGCCCAGTTTGCAAAGGAAGCAATTCCAAACAAGAAAATTTTTTTTAAACTTCCTCAGGTGATATGACTTTCATGAAAACAGAAAGAAATACAACATCAAAAAACAAGCACATGTCACTTGGAAGTCTCATTGAAGCGGATTTTAACCTCATCGCATCACCCACTGGATGGCTAGACTGCAAAATAATCCATGAAGCACAGCTGCTGTTGCAAAAGATTAACCCTAAGATTGAAGGGTTTCAGAGACCAACACTCGGTCCTGTAAGACAGTTTGACACCATGACATCAGAATTTATTGAACTATTGCATGTAGGCAATAATCACTGGGTGTGCTTGACCTCAATTGGATGCCCCTAAGGTGAAGTGAAGTTACTGGACAGTCTCATGAAACCGGTGATCACTCAAGAGTTACAGGACCTTGCTTAGAATTTGTATGGTCCAAATTTAAACAGAATTACAAATGTGCCAGTTCAGCAACAAAGCAATGGCAGTGACTGTGGTGTATTCGCAGCTGCATTTGCAACATGTCTTGTGTCTTAAAAATGGTTGCATGAGCCTCTACCCTACCACTTGAATTTCTTTTTCAGTGACAAAATTATTATTTATTCAATTAATTGATTTTTTTTTTGATGCAACATGCTGTATTCCAGGGCGCAAGATAATATATTGGTCCTGGACATCTTTTGAAATGACAGTCCATACATGCAATGGCAACTAGGTATGAAAGTAATGTCAATGTGTAACACAGAAAACATCCATACTCCAACAATGTGACATTCACAAGTAGTTGTTTCATCAGTCATCTAGGTTAGTGTAGTTTGACACGTCATTGAAATGTTAGTCACCATCTATTGACTACTCAGAATTACACTAACATAGATGATCAAACAACTATTTGTTTGTGGAATTAATTTCTTTGTCGCTGTCATTTTGAGAGTAGTTCTCAATAAGGTACCCGCTGCTTATTAAAGAATTAGTATTTTGACTTGTATCACTTTCAATAGTTGCGTCCATTTCAGTTACATTCGAGTATACCGTATTTTTTTTTTTATTATTTTTAGTTTTTCTGTCTCACTTTATCTGAAATATTCCCTCCATGTTTGACAAAGGAGCAAAGGGTCGATGACAGCTCGATAGGTATATGCCACGATAAACAGCCATTGCACATAGGTCGTCCTTGTTGTTTTCTTCATAGCATACAGTAAGACCTTCACTGATCACAATATCTTTCCAGTGTTTTTTTTTTTCGGTAATGTGGTACCCCTGCACACAGCAATCAAATTCAGATGTGTCGTCGGTTCCTGGATTTTCCATTAGTAGAATGGCGTATTACAGTATACAGGATATAGCCCAATTGTTTCACAGAAAAAACAAACCGAGCAGATCCTTGCCTTGTATACGTGACCACACCAGCACTTTACAGGAAGCCATACCCTGCAGGGCAGTAACATCTTTGAACTTGACATTTATATTGATTAGAACTGGTGTACAATTACAGTGTACCGGCACTTTAGTCATTCTGTTCAATCGTTCTTGGAATCATGAACAAAGATGGTATCAACAATTCCACTGAATCTCCTTGGTGGATTGAGTCAAGAAATTGATCATTTGCGTGTGCAGAGCTGTGCAGCCAGTGGGAAGGGAAGGAAACGACACAGTTACAAAAAACTTGAAGCAATTGCTTATGCAGAAAATAACACAAAGGAAGCCGCGGTATGATGCAAGGAGAATGCGAGAATGGTGCCAAAAGAAAGTAGAGCTCGAGACTGCAGCACGAGGAAACCAAAGGAAAAGACTACACGACCGTGGGAGAGAGCCTCTTTCAACTGAGCTTCAGGAAAGAGTGCTCGAGTGGATCCACGACATGAGGGCACGAGGTCAGCACGTTTCCAGGTGGGCCATAAGCAAGAAAGGAGAGATCATTTGGTGCAAACATAAGTCATCGAACGAAACGGGTCTCCCCGCTGGTTCTGAAGGCAATGAAGCTGAAGAGATATCTCAACAAGACTTTAAGCAAGTAATGGCTGGGTAGTCGGCTTTATAAACAGACATGGATTAACTTTGCGTAAATGTACCTTCCTTGCACAGCATGATCTTGGCAACCTTATTGATCGTGTGATAAGTCTTATTCTTAATGTGAGGCGCAAATTTCTTACTAAGGAGTATGCAATGGCGGATGTAATCGCCATCGTGAAACACAGATCTGGCTAGATATACCAAGCTCTACAAAAGTGAATGAGGCTGGAGCATCCAGTGTCACCATTAGGTCTACTAGACATGAAAAAGACAAAGTATCTGTTTGCTTAGCAGCTTCAAGGCGCACCTGTGTTGAAAGAGTTTTATCATCCTGGGAAAGCCTCCCAAATGACGTAATAAAAAAAAGCGTTTTGAAGCCTGTGCTGTCTCATTGCCTATAGACGGATCAGAGGACAAGAAAATCCGCTGTTTTAAGGCAGACGGCCCACTAAGTGATGGAAAGCACAAGTTTACAGAAAGGGCCTCAGCATTTTTCAAAGTGCTGGATCAAGGCACTCCTGTAAATGAAAATGACCCCTTTGCGGATTTGGAGCCAGACATTTACGAAGAAGAACTTAATGAAATTGTGGTTTACGAAGACGAGCATGTAATTAAAACTTTTTAATTTGCACACATTGGCTCACATTGCTGGTTGGCGACATTGGCGTTCACAAACTTAAAACTTTTCACTCATATCATTTACTGCTTGTCCTACGTGATATATATGTATAGATTACTTCATGGTGGGTGAGCGCGTACGATTTTTATTCACGAGTTGTGAAGAATCGCAAACGAATGAGTGAGCGCAGCGAACGAGTGAGTTTGCGCGTACAAGAGCGCGTACAAGAGCGACATCACTTGCTGGCATTGTTGATAATCTGCGGCCAAACCAGCTGAATGAACTGTGGTCAAAAAACATTCAAAAACTTGAGATAAATTCGATTCTTCTTCTTTAAATACCGTTCAAAAGTGGCCATCAAAGAACGTAGGGAGCTGGGTTCATAGTCTTCGTTGCTGTCTTTCTTTCGAACCGTAATGATAAATTCAGCGATGTATGCATTCAGCTCCTTCGGGGCAATTTCTTCTATAAGTCTTGACTCGTTCCTCAGCGTCAGAAATTCCTCAACTAAAGCAACATTCTGTTGAGTTTTCTTTCTTGTACTTTCGTTCTCTTGGTCCTTGATAAATTGTTCCACTAAATTAATGTCTGCAAACCTTGAAGCCATGATTCTGGGAAAGCAGGGAACGTTGCAAACATTCACTCCCAGTTACTTCGCATGGCCGCCCCGAAAGGCGGGAAAAACCGATACGAATTTTCTCACTTGTGAAAAAAATCGTATCAGTCTTCTGATTGGTCATACGATATTCTTCACTAGTGAGAAAAATCTTATGACCAATGGGATTGGTTCTCATCAAAGAGATACGAATTTTATTAAGTGAGTTTGCACTGAGTAAATGTCAGTACTTATATATAAAATATTGTTTATGTGCTGTTTGTTAGTGATACAGATCTTGATTGCAACATGGTACATGTGCCGCATGTACGGTACCATGATACTGTAACTTCGGGAATCCAGGGAAAAATCGTCCAGCACTGGCAAACTGCCCTTAGGTTTCCAAGGAACGTTAATAATAAATCAACCTGGAAGAATGGCAGAAAACTGCATTTCATTAATAAATGCCAGACCCCGCTGGCCTCGAAAAAACGCAGTGTCACAACTGCCGATTTTTAATTAAACGCCAGTGGCATTTAATGGAGAAAATATGGTATTCTTGTTTCATTCAGTTCCAGAATGACCCATTTCGAGGCTTACGTTTGACAACGTTTAGTGTGGGTCTACTGCGAAAAGCATATGCCTTTCTTGGTATGTGTTTTGAGCGCCCCAAGAAGAAGTCGATTAAGCCAATGCAACATCGATCTTCAGTAAACCAAACAACGCATCACAGTACTCTTCATGATCTTGGATTACGTGATTTGCTTTAAATAACCAATGTAAACAGTGCCACGTGGCTTCTATTACGCATTACCCAATGAAAACACTGCCATGTGCTTCCTATTGTGCATTTTGCTGCACAGGAAAAAAAAAACGGAAATCTAACGTGTTCAATAACTCGTGCCCCTACGGGCCCGAGTAATGAAAGTGGTTCAACAAGGCTGACAGATTGACATATTGAGGATCTTCAGGTAATTTATGTTCATGAAAGGAACACTAGTGATTTGACTCCCATCAGTTGCATAATAGTTATATTAATTAGTACCCTTTCAGCGACATGAACAACAGAATTTCCTTTTACTTCATCTGTATTTTTTATCAGTTTTCCTTGTGTGTGAAGGGTAAAGTATAGAGGAGCCTTGTGGAAAGAAAAATAGAAATAGAAAAATAGAAAATTGTAGTTAAAATAAACAATCAATATTATCGTGAAAGTGATGGTAGTCATTGAGGTTGACACTTAATGTATCCATAATGTTAGGTTCATTTTCACCTGGTACAAAGCATTCCTAGAAAAGGATCTTGTTATTGGCTACTCGATGTTGCTCGGTCTCACTCATAGTTGAACCCCATCCTTTGGTTCTGCAATCATTCTTAGGAGTCACTGCTTTCTGACGTTTACCTACAAATAGTACAGAACGTACGTGTAAATGACTGAATCTTGTAGTTTTACTGTTTCATAGAACTTGAGGTCTGGTCTAGTAATAGTCATTTCATATTCATTACTGGTAAGACAGAATCTATGTTTGTAACTGGGCCTAGGCTGCACAGTAAGATTAGTGTTTCCAATGTCGATTAGATGAGAGTTAAAATCAATAATAAGGAAGTTTTAGATAAACTACACATCATAAGTTATTTGGAGTCTATGTTGATCAAGACCTTAATTGACTACGTTGAACACTTATGTAAGAAACTAGCGAAATGTATAGGCACAACAGAGCAGTTCGACAAAAAAACCGCTCTGCAAGCAAAAATCGAGGTGGCTGGGAAGTCAAACCTTTTATATTTAACTTGTTGGGATTTTTAAAAACGTCTTTTTCTTGTTGGGAAGATATTCTCTAACAATGGCTCTGGCTGGTAAAAAACGTCCTGAGTTGTCCTGGCAACCAGATTTCACATATGTTAACGTCTGCCATCACACCGAACTTCTATATCTCAAGATTTCCATCATCAAGAGGGTATCAATTTGTCTGTGCAATACCGCAAAGCATAACTCGCGCTACCAGTCCCTGGCAATGTAGAACTTTGCACATTCACGTCTATTGACCCAACACATGTAGCCTCATAAAGCCAAGGACAGCGGTGTCAATTGGATGTATTTTCCAAACAGTCTACTGTGGCGAACAATCCAGAGGTAAGCAAATGTTACGTTTAACATCAGAATCAAATGCTAAAAAAATCCCGCAAGTTAATTATCCTTTGATAAACCTGGTTGCAGACTTGGTTTAATGCTGTAGAAACCATTCAGCATGATATTCAATTCAATGTAATTTTAAATGGGCTATCCCTTTTGATTGAGTAGTATAAATTAATAAAATACTAAATTCAAAGTCTGAAAGGACGAGAGCTGCATGTATATGTAATCTGTCGGCACACCCACCCACGCACATGTGTTGTTGGAAGTTCATCTGGAGATACAAGTATCTCGATGTCCTAAATTTCCGTCAGCTGCGGGTAGACGATAGTTTTGTCGGCCATCCAAATCCAAGTGTAGTTATTCCATAGGGCCATAGTGCAGCACGACCCCTTTTGGCACTGATAACTTAATTTCATTCACAGGTTATGATTCAGTTCATTATGTAGTCAATAAATAAGATATTGAAAGGTAACATCCACTTCAACGCATGTAACTTGCTTTATTGTTAGCCGACTAAAAAAATAGTGGTTGAAGAAAAAATAAGTACAATCTGGAATGTCCGTGAAACGGACGACTGGAGATTTAAAGTTTCTGCGTTCTTTTCCCATATCAGCACCTTGAGATGCCTTCAAACTTTTTTGGAAACAGTCAAACCCTGATCATAGACAGGACAAAGGTATGATGAATTCAACAATGTTTTATGTTTTAACACGGTGCTATGCCTAATCATAGTTAGTAGAGGAACTGGTTATGAAAGTGAGCACTCTTCAAAGACTGATGTCTTTGTTTTGATTTTTGTCTAGTCACATGATCTCGGCAGTGCACACATTCAAACAGCTTCCGTCGAGTAGTTTCTAGTCGTGCAATATTTGTTAGATTTCTCCGTAATTTTCAGCAGTATATGGTTGTGATTTTGAAAGAAATATAAAAGTTATAACAGGGGCTAACTGCGCAGTATTTGGCTGTGGTTCGTGCCGAAGAACCAAGGGAATTGGTATTTGGAAGCTGCCTGTGGCAAAAGATGAAGCTCATAGAAAATGGCGAGACGAATGGCTTGGTGAGATAAAAAAGACAGGAGAAATGGATCAGAGCTTCAGGGAACAGTTGAAGAGCGATAGAATATATACCTGTGAGAAATATTTTGTGCCTGAAGATATCGAAACATGTAAGTACATGTCTATATTGTCTCGTTAAATTTTCGGATTTGCTTTGAGTTAGTTTTCACCGGTCAGTGTTGTTGTTTGAAGTTCGGTCTGAGAGTGGATATGGTTTTGGTTCTGAAAGTTTGACAATTTTATCCTTTCTTTGATAGATCACTCTGCAAGAATGACCAAAAAGAAGCCCAAATTTGGAGCTTTGCCGAGGATGAATATGCCTAGGAAAAGCCATGAAACAATCAAGC
>NC_090888.1:33506291-33518791 GCF_036669925.1 Montipora capricornis | reverse complement strand
GGTGGATGTAGCTTCTCGTCTAGAGAAAGAACGGGATTGTATTATATTAGTACCGTTACATATGTATATCATATTTCATATTTTATTAATTATTAGATAAGTAATTGTAGTAAGGTGTCCGCAATTAGTGAGCAAAGCGGTATGCTAGCGACTTCGCCATTTTCATAAGGTTCTGTTATCTCATCCCATCTTATCTCATCTTCCAGTAATTGTGTAAATTGTGTAAATTAACTTTTTCTGGCTAATGACTTCCGTGCCGATGTAACATTCACATGTGTCTGTTGCGGTATCGCTTTTAATTATTCCGTTCCTCTAAGTTACTCTGATGACTACCAAATTGGTTTATTACTCGTCCTGTTACGCTGGCGTGACAAACACTTATCATTAATCAGTTGTAGTTTTTATTTTTTCTAGACGTCGTCCTTAGATACATCACACCCAGATGTAAGACTGTACCTCAATTTCACTGTCATCCTCCTTTTTGACAGCGACAGAAACATGCCACGGCATTCCCTTTTTCCCAAACAAATCCCGTTGTGTTTCCCGGTAACTGAGTGGGAGAAATTTCATAGCCCAGTCCATAATGACAAGGACTTGGTTATCGGCCAGGTTTTCGACAACAGCTTTTTTTGCAGTGTCCTGATGAGCCGCTCTGAGGATATGCGCTTTCCACCCATCAATATCAGGAATTGCGTTATCCACATGGTACTGTAACTCTTCCAGAAGGTCTTTACTGCCAAAAGACGTATAGCATTATTAGATATGCTTTCTTTTGAGATTTTCAAACTTGCATATTGTTTCGTAAGTTCTTTCCGGGGTTTCAATTGAAAAGAAGGGTAATCCTAGAGACAAGCAGGTAAAGAAAACCCTTACAGAGGGTTTAATTCTCAAACATTTCATAAAAGTCTAAGAAGATGATAGACACATAGTCACCTGAATTTGACTTCTTGTGAGTCAAATGCCAACTGAAGGTCTGCAATTGCATTCTTGAGATCATCCCATCGATCGCAGCCAACAGTGTGCTGATGCGCACAGCTTCCTTGGAACTCTGGTTCGGCACTACTCAGGGCGAATTGCTAGCAGTGGTCAGGACAAGGGCTCTCCCTTGACAAGTGGATTTTGTAATCGGTCTTTAAATATTGCCTTGCACTTTTCAAGCGACGTTTGATATCTTTCACTCCTTCCTCTTGTAGACCTAAAAACAACACAATAACAGTTGACACATTTATTTTTTGAGATGCAGTACAACGATATAAAAACTTTCATGCAATCGCATAACCTGGGAATAAAGTGTTTTTCTAGCATTTTATTATCAGGAAATTCACTCACAATTTTACAGTCTAGTCATTCGCTCTTTCTTTTGCACTGATTTAATAACTTTAGACATGAGTCGCATTGTGGACAATTTTTGTTTTTGTCGTGTCATAAATTGTCACACAAGTTTGTCGGGGCATTTTGCCCCCAGAGGGTTGCAACCGATCAGACATAGTTATGTCTGATCGCGACTTAAGAGTCGCACAAGTCGCGAGCATGCAATGACAGAATTTATGTCCAATGTAGACATCGATCCTGCTAGTGCGACCCCTGCCTTAGCGATTGTGCTTACCAAGTGAGCATAACCTTTCTGCTGTTTCGACCAATGTGGCAAAGGCACACACACCATCTGTTTGGATGCTGTCCAGCCCTCTGAGCGATTTCTTTTTAGAAGCTGCGCATACCTTTTGGTAAAAAGAAGGTGCATCACACAAATGGGATGATGAACTTTATTTATGTGTTTGAAAATATCTCGCACAAGGAGATCCCTGAGTAGGGGACACCTGACTAGTAACTACGTAATGAAGCATATATGTATAACATTTTTGAAGCAATATCTGCGTTCTTTGTATCCTAACATCGAGATAGTGAAGCCTATGCTGTACTTGAAGAGTAGGCTGCCATTCTAGTGATGTTTCGACTTCAGGAACTGATTCTTGTGAAGCGGACGAAAAAGCCTCTGAACTTGCATCATCTGCCCCCATTGGAAGTTGTTGAGTTGATATTACCACAGGACCTACCTCTTGTGAGGCGTACCAAAGTGCCTCGGAACTTAAATCGTCTGCCCCTGCTGGGAGTTGTGAAGTTGGTATTGCCTATAGAATTAAGAAAAAATGTACATTACAAAAGAAATAGTATAACGCAGGTGAGTTTGTTTTCCCACGTCTTTAAGAAAACCAATCAAAAATGGAAAGTACAAACCTTACCTCACTAGGCTGCTCTTGGAGTGATGAAAGACTAGTTTCAGGCTCCCTGACTGTCATAGGCTCAGCTGAAGGCTGAAGTTCTGGTAATGTGGGAACTTTGAGATGAGCAGCACCATGTTGGCTTCAATCCCAGACCCCTTCCCGGTTCCCCGTTCCCCGTTCTAGTAACATGCATGTCGGTATAAAAACTCACAGTAACATTCAGAGACTTAAAATTGACTGAAATGAATTCTTCGATTTTTTCTGAAGGCAAGTTGCCCCTGAAAATTTTGGGAGTCAATTGAATACAAAATTTGCGTAATTAAATGAAATTGGCTCCGAGGCTTTGGGGAATAAAAGAAAAGAAATCCCATCAAGGATGAGGAATGAATAATTAATTTCTTTTGTTATATTTCCCAAAGCCCTGGAGCCAAGTTACAATTTTAATACATCGGAATTAGCCTATTTGATGTGGTGGTGACTACAAAGGGTGCCTAATTTGTATATTCATACTTTTCAGAAAAACAAGACTGTGGCACGGAAACTAATTCTAATTATATTGAGCCACAGACGCTAAAAAAAAACCTGCAAAGAGCTATAAAACTGATTTTTGATCATACGGACTAGAAAACCATTTGAAAACGATTGCATTCAGATAAAAGAAACGTGAGGATTTGGGCCGTGTGTCCAGTTTGCGTAATATTTTAGTCGGGTCAAATTACGACTAAAAATTAAATCCACAACCCTTGCAGATAAAAAATAAAGAGTGATAACATAAGACCTCGGATTTTAGAAGTTTTTCAGACGAACGTAATAGGCAATTTTCACGATGGCGTCATTTGACTACACCTACAACTATTTAGTTTGTTTTTCTTTTCATATTTAAATTTTGTATTACCAGTGGGGTAAAAATAACAATAGCTTTAATTAACATGAGACAAGCGAAACCTGAAGGATTCTGGTACTTGTCGTCAAATGGTGTCATCATGCAAATGTCCTATTAAGACAACTGGGGCTTCACGATCTTTCACGACACCATCCCAAAATGCGTAAATTTTACCAAACAATTGTCCAACAGACTGTTATTTGCAGGACTGAATCTGGTATCATTTTTGGCTAAACAAGGAATACCGCGGGTGTCTATTTTGGCTTCACCAAAAATAGAAAAAAAAACATACCTGCACCGACGGGAACAAGAACTTTCCATTTCGTCATAATTTCTTTACACATCTGCAGGCTTGCTCTTCTTTCCGATTTTCGTCGCTTATTGCCATGCAGAGGATGGTAACATTTGTGAATTGGTCTCCACCACGTTCCTAGCGCAGCCCGATGCTTTGGACACACTGTCATATCGTTTCCCTCCAGATCAAACAATCCTACTCTAGCTAAAATAAGGTCTTTTTCCGAAATAACAGATGTTTGGGCAACTTTCAGCTGTCGCAGGTGAGATTTGATATCCTTAGTACAAGAAGACATAGGAAAAAATTCATTCCTCCCTGGAAATCGTGCCGAACTATTGCAAGTACTGTTGGAATGTGAAGCGAACGAACATGACAATTGGGCAGCCATAGCTTTCAGTTGCTGCTCCTAAAAATCGACAAAGTGTTACGCACTTCACTTGCAAGAAAAGAAACTACGTGTTCTTCTTTATCTTTCTTTTCTCTCATTGGTGTGTTTACACCAGGGTAATTGAAAGATCCGTATCTCAGAAAAATACCTTACAAACGTAACCGAAAAGAACTTAATTCGCTGTAGAATGTGGATTGCCTGTCAAAGATAAACTAAGTCAGTGAATTTTATTTCTGAATTCAAGTAGATATACTGGCACATGTACCAAAAACAAGTGTCACGCCACACATCTACATTTACACGAAGGCTGCTGTTTGTCTTGTAAGGAGATTACCTCGAGTGCATTCCAAGTTTGAAAAATGAATTTAATAAGTGTGGAAAGTAACAAAATGTGACAAAATACACCTGATACACTTTGCTTTCAACAGTCTACTTCCGGCATAAAACGTATCGGTTTTATTAGATTTACTAACAACTGTTAGTAAATAATGTCAATATCTTAAAATTTATATAATTAATTTAACTCCTTAACTATGCTGAGAAACATCTCTTAAGGTTTTTAGAACTGAAAAACAAACAAATAGGCGTCACTGGTGCCATTAAACGATTCGAATAAGCTGCTCAAACAGCAGCTTATGGGTACAGAGTGTGCAATTGACTTGGACTGTCACGTACTTCAGAGGAATGCGATAAAAAATATTTCACAGAGGCCAAAAATTTTTTTCGTCAGAAACATAGCACTATGATGGGCTTTTACTGTGACTACATGTTTGTCGACATGCAATGTTGCCCATTGGAGATATTTGCAATTTAAAAAGCCTAATTTGCGGTTTCTTAAAATTGTTGCGTGACGTGGTTAATTTTGAAATGTTCCACATTGGCGAGAATAATTTCAAACCACTCCAACACTGGACCTTTTATTGCTTAAGGGTCAAAGTATTTTTGGATGAAAAAAAGATGAAAATCCACTGCATTCTGTTAGTGTGAGGAATCTTTGTTGGAAGTACAATTTTAGAGCTAATTTCGGGGGTTTATCCCTGGGATTTGATGTGAAAGCCCAAAACACCCCAAGGATTGACCGGGGGCCCAAACTACTTTGGGCTCTTAAATAACTTAATGACCTTAATCAACTGTGAAAGTTTGAGAGAAATCGGTGAGATGGCATGTGTCACGCCTGCCTGGTCCTCTCTTGGACAGACTCTTAATGGAATACATAAAAATGTGAATGATCTTGTTTTCAGAGATATAGTGGAATAAAGTACATCAGTAAAACTCTTCTTTGACCTTGAAATGACAAAGTTGCTTTTATGGCTCTGAAGTGGAATTTTTTTTTTTTTTCGGGTGTGCTTGTTTTCTTTTAAAACTGATTCAGTTCAAGAAAAAATTATTGCCAAACTGGTGAGTTACAAAGTAAATTTCACTGGAAAAACTGATGTCGCACTCATCGCTTCCTGATTCATGCGATATCGGTATTTAGCGTAAAATTTACTGTGGAATTCACTAGTTAGGCAATGAATTTTTCTATAGAAGAAAGGAAAGAAAATGATATAATTATTAAAGCAGCAACCGGAAACATCAAAACGCGGACAATTCGAAATCTTTTATTTTCACAAACCCTACAGGCAGTAAGAATAAATATTCAGGGAGCTCCACTTTTAGGTTTGGCTAAATCTATATATACCGGTATTAGTTTTAACCTGCGTATAATTAGTATTACTTTATTTAAGTTACATGAAGTTTTTCATTGTTAATCAGATGGTATTGACAGAGATGATTGTTGAAAAGTGGGTAAAAGAGAACATGTCTCCTTTACTTACAAGACAACGGGAGTAATAAGCATTACATCAAAAAAGATGAAATCTGGCAAGCATTCCTTAACAGTTTTCCCATGACTCCAAACGACCAGAAGGATATATTTTTCTCTCACTTTGGAACCGGCTTAAAAAAATTGACAATGTGACTGTCGTTAGAAAAAAAAAATTAAAAAGTAGGATACCATGGGTTCCTTTTGAAGTGTCTAGCCCAAGTGAATAGCGAAATAGTTGTAAATTGGGCCAATTGCAATTTAGCCCCAGGCTCTTCAACTGATGTCGTTGATGAAGAATGTCTGTGGCAAAGTTTTCAAGGATTTATAAAAATGGGTTTGTTGAGCAACAACAACCGAACCACCAACCTCCAATATGACTGAGGTGAGAAACAAGTCCGAAGACTGTTTTAAAGCAGAGCAATTGGGTACTATTGCCGAACTTAAAGTAAAGACTGGTGGCGAGAGTGTTGCAGGTTCCCAGTACTGTGACGGCAAAGGAAATGTATGCCAAGGTACGAAAATGATCACTTTTCCCCTGAGAAATAACTTATTCTTGAATTCGTGTACAATGATCAAAATTTATTAACCGGCGAAGATAGTGACGTTGAGGATGATCTAGTCACAGAGCAGTCGCATTTCCATGAATACGAAATGCTACATTTTTCACATAATGATAATGAAAGTATTAAAAGCGAAGGGGAATTTGAAAGCGTAAGTATTGTGGAGTTTATCACAAGCAATGAAGACGCTGACAGTAGTTTGATGTTGAATCCCTCAAATAAAGGTGATGCAATCCAAATATCAGATTCACCCCCCTTTGGAGACGATTCTCAAAGTGATGATGTGGAAAAAGAGGCATTATTTCAACATTTTCACAAAAAAGTCAATTGCTTGTTGGCGAGTAATTTACCAGGAATGGCGAAGAGTTTTAAGGAGTACCTGGAAGCGATTTTCGAAAACAGCAATTCAATGGATATGGAACGAATGACCATCCAGAAGCGTAGTAAGAGCAAAGCCACCTTCTACGACTGCCAGCTTAGAGCCCTTGTGGCTGCATCGTTCCCTCCAGGGAGGGATGTGACTGTCACTGTTGAAGGAGACAGATTCCCACAGTTTAGTCAGCTCCATAAAAGTACTTTTTTATGCGGGGTTTGTAGCCCTAAGTTGGCCGTTGAAGATGGTAGGGCCCATCCACGCCTAAGGTGTAGAACCCAAGCTTCATTGGATGCCATTATGCCAGGTACCGCCACATTGAAGTTTACAGGTCTAATGCAAGTCAGAGAACATGCCAGCTCTGAGAGCCACAGACACGCAATACAATTTTTCACTGCAACAGATGACACCACACATGCATTAAGCGAGTATTCCCAAGAATAATCTCTGGATGGTAAGAGAAAATCAGGTGCTCAACAGTCCATCTGCAAGTTCTTCTGTCCTTTAAACAAGCAGATACCTCCGGATCATTTTCAACAATCTAAGAAAGGAAAAGTTGCGTGCCATCATCTATGGGATAGGGAGGTCGTTAAACACTTTGCCGATGAACGCCAAATCAGACATCTGACTGCAAAATCCATTTTCCAGCGCTAAGTCAATGGGGGTGACATATCATGCTTTCGTACCATGGAAGGACACGAAAAGTGTCATTATTATAAAACCTGGAGGGATGTGCATCCTGTGAATGTGAAAGATGTACTTGAAAAGGCCAACAACAGCTTCCGGTCTATTTATGTGCCAGCGAAGTGCACCATAGATCCCTATGGCCGAAGTGTGCAAATTGATGGCAGCATTAAAAGTATTGAACCACCTTGTACTGGTGAAGCGTTGTCTCAAGGTGAAAGCCGTTATACATGCAGCAGTTGTTGCAAGCCACTGAGGGAATTTTGAGGGTAGCCTTTGGAACACCAGAAGAAGTTCAAGAGTCAGTCTCGAGTGCCATCATTATTCTCCGACTGTGGAGAAGACTTTTGAGCTACAAAAGATGCCTTTGAATTCCAAACCAGGTGCTAAATCCAAACGACCCATCAAAACAGGGTAAATTCCTGACAAATGGATGCTACATGACAGCAGCGATTCTATTTGCTGTTGCTTCACTTTACCAGCTTGCAATGTTCTTGCATTTTAAACACCTTGGTCCCTCTGCAGGTTCTCTGTACAAAGTCAACTGAGAGAATCATCAGCGAGATTCAAGGGAAGACCACTGAAATCCAGTCTTTGGATGCTCAGCCGACCTTTGCTGATGTGTTGGATAAGAGCTCAAGGGTTCACTTCAACATCAACGCCAAAGAGCACCTTGCAGAAGCTGGAGCGAAAGTAAAACAGTCATCCAACAGGAAGCAAAGAGCCTTTGCATTTTTTAAGTCTACTCTAAGTGAAGGAGAATCATACAATTACCCACCCGAGTATAAAGCTTTTCTTGGAGAACAAAGGCAAGCTCATCTTTGGGGTATTAGAAATGGCCAGTTGTTGTTTGAAAAGTACATGCCACTTGAGGCTGTACAGCTGCTAAAAGATAGCAACTACTGCTAAGTTCCATACCGCTTTGATCATCCTGTTGGTCTGCAGTTCATAGATGGAGACTTGCCAGATGTCTTCAACATGTTGGACAAGACCTACTCATCTGTCAAATACTGTTCCTGTAACCTCGAAGAGGACTTTGAACATGTGAATACTGAGAACAAAGTTGTTAACGAGAAAAGGGAAAAAGAAGGCAAAGAAGAAGAAGAAGAATACAAAGTAGATAATTTCGAAGAGGAAAGAGAAGGTTCTGATAGAGGAGGAAATGCTCAGAAATGAAAATTTCCAAATTCGTTGGTGGAACAACTACATTTATACACATAAAAAAAGCGTTAAAGCCTCTTCTTCTTCCGAGGGAGTACATTGCACGATGTCGCCAGAAACGCCACTGGGCTGCAAAGTACCTTCTGGGTAAGGCACCTCTCGACCCAAAACATGATATCATCAAATTTCCAAATGTTGCCCAAAAAGGGGCAATCCAAATAAGGCGCAGATGTATCAAGCTTCCAGTTGAATGGTGACTTGTCCATCAGAGTGCGTTTTTCTGTTTATCAACAATCTGCATCTGGTGATCTGTGCCATTCACAGTCTTCCTTGGGTCTAACACAATGGAGAGCATCATCTTCCATATTCGGTGCTGTTGAACTTATTCCTGTTGGCGAAAACAGTGCAGGGTGCTATAAGCTGCATGAGGCATCCAAGAATATACTAAATGAAATGGGATTTGTCAAATTAGACGAAACAGAAACAGCTTCATCTGAGACAAACATGGATGAGCAATAAGGAGATCCTTTGCCTGAGGACTTTTACGAGATTGAAGAGGTCTTGCTAAGATGTTTGTGCAAGGACTCTTTGACGTACAAGTACAAAGGTCGCTTCAAGGGGTACCAGTCTGATGAGGACATGTGGCTTCCAGTGTCGTATTTCAACAGAGCAATCAAATTTGAATCAACAACTTTATTTGGAAGAAAGAGAAAGCACAAGATTGATCCCGATACTCATCGTGATATTTCAAACAAAAGGAGAAGAACTTGTATGGAGGAATCAAAGAAGAGTGCAAAGAAGGGAAAAGAGATGACTCTAAGAGCACCTTCTTTTTGCAAGGACGAAATGCAAGAGACCAAACCGGTAAATGTTCACAAGGGAAAACCTGGCTATTCTTGCTTATCTGCGATGCAAGACCGTGACACTGACACCACAGAAATGCATGATATCGCACCTAAAAGTTCAAAATCTAGGCCTTTTCAACCAATGGTTAGCAGATCAGAATCTCTCAACAAACAGCACGAGACCATGGATCTAAAGTCCACGAAGATGCCGTGTAAAGTCGCTGAAGACGATAAACTGCCATGCCAAAAGAAGAGAGGCTCATGTTGCAACAGCAAGAAAAACGCTGATGACAACAAGACAACAAGACAATCACCCAAAGACAGGAAGAGGGACTATCACAGAAGAAAAACTTTATTAGAACAAAGGACAAGGGAAAGGCTTTCCATTCCTCTTTAGCCCCAATGCATGATGGCAACGACAGCGAAACCGTTGTTTTACCTCCTTCGCCTCCAAAATCGAACTCTTTTTTGAAGACTTCAAATATGGCAACCTACACGGATGAAAGACAATTAGAGTTTCTTACTAATTCTTGGTGAGGAAAGGTCTGTTCAAGCAACCAAGAAGAATTCCTCAAGAGTGGGTGTTAGAAATGGGAGTTATGGGGGAAGTACTTCAACACAATGACAATGTTTGTTTGCCAAGGTGATTGATTGCTGAAACGAGGACGACGTTTTCACAGAGCAGCAATAAGTGTGTACTTACAGACCCTCTAAGAGTAAGCAAAACTACCGCCACAATCTGTTCTTTTGGATATAGAGAAAGAACTTGTCAAATGCACAAATGAGGCCGCTGAAAAGTTAGTCAAGATCCCATGGTATGGTATCTTAAACCAACGTGGTATAATGGTATTGCAAAGATTCCATCGTTTCAAACGTCTACACACAGAGGTAGAATTCGAGAAGGCATTGCTTCAAAGTACGTTCCATTTGTCAGCATTTAGAGAGGAAGGACATCACGCAAGCTTTATTAGACAGGTGGAACTTCGAGGGTACTTACCTGTCATCCTACCACAGTTATAAAATCACGTCCCAGGAACTATCACAATTATGTGGTGAGAGATACCTATCTGATGAAAGTTTGAATTTTTTGGGACAGAAATATTGCGATATTTCCAACGAAAACAGACAAGAATGTAACCATATTCTACTTCCGTCTTTTCTATCCACTGGCAAAGTTTTTGAGAATGTTGTAACATCAGTGTCATGCACATGTTTATGCCGGTTCACATAAACTCGAACCAGTCGATGATCAGACAGTTTTCTTTGACGATGGCTTTCATTTTCCTATTCCTCTCGAACTTAATAGAAATGCACAGGAAATCATCATAATTAGCCAAGTGACAAGAAATGATAGATTTCTACCCTCAAAATGGACGGAAATAAAGCGCTTCAGAATTTCGATGCCTGATCAGCCAGCAAGGTGATCCATATCAACTGTTGGATGTGGAAGTTGCGGGGGTTACTGTCCTCTGCCCCATCTGGGATTTTTGCAATGGAAAAACAAATGGATTTTCTTGGTCATACAAAGAGGCGCCACGCTTGCGTTTGGAACTGAGGTCCTTGGTCTCTCACCCTGATCAAAAAAGGTTGCTTTTGTGCCAATTTATTTCGTGAAATGCTCCCTGTGTCAATGGATCAGTGTTCTGTTAAATAATCATCATGCCAGTCGGACAAAAGAGGAGCATCGAAAAAATAAGGACTTTCCTTGTCATCTCATCATATGTGACCCTATTTGGGAAAAGCAGGTTTAAAGATAATAGCGTTGAAGCGTTTTTTCGTTGTAATGCATTTTCAATGCATTGAAAATGCCTTGAGGAGCATTTCCATTGCGTTTTGAAACGGAACCGAAATGCGTTGCAAATCCATTTCAAAATCATTTCAAAACATTGTCAATGCATTGTCAAACAATGACAACGTATTCAATGAAACCGCCGCGGGCCGTTTGGAATCATTCATATAACTGCTGCTATTCTTTACAGCGAATTGTTAACCTGTTAGCATGAACTCCAGCACGTACGTATCGGTTTGAATTTGAGCAGAAACATCAAATGCATGGAGTTTTCCTGTAGTTTTGCAGAGAACGTGGCTAAGTGTAAAACTCAACTATCCTATGGCTGCTGTTACTTACCTTTTTGGCTTCAGTTCTTACAGTGTTGAACGAAATTATGGCGGCAAAATGACTGTCTGCTACATGCATGTCTTTCAAATGACATTTGAACAATTGATAGAGTCTGAAATTTTCCTTTGTGAAAAACTTTAATATTATTTTAGGTGTTATGCTTTATTGTTTATCGTTTTGACAAGAGATATTGTGTACGTGTATATACATTTACTGTGCATTGTAGGATTTTTATAATAGAAATAAATGGCTCCAATCCTTGTCAAATTTAATACTTTTGCCGTTAGCGACTGGTTTAAGAGAGCCTTTAAATTAAATATACATCCCTAAATTGTAGAAGGACATCGGACGAAACTCATGTACCGTACAGTATGTAGGTTATCAACAAAAATGGATGAATACAGGAACCTTGCTAACTCGGGTCAGGACTCACTAACGAAACATGTAAAAATCAACACTGTGGTTGTGCTAGTGCTGACCGAGTCAACAATGACAACTATTTATTGGTATTCTCACTATAGAGCATCCAAATACTAATGTTGGAAGGCAAAACAAGCGATGTTTTGGAAATTTTCAATTTGTGATGGTCATTTCGACACACGTGACCCTATTCCAAACATATCAGAAGTTCAAGATGGAAAGCTTGAAAACAGACAGAAAAAGGTTAATTGTGAGCTATTACAAACTGATGTCATGAAAGCAAACTTCAGACAAGGTCTATCTCTTAATTTGCTCCTGTTAATAATCAAATACTCTTTCTTCACAAAAGTTTGTTCAAAAAACGCATAACTGGCCGGGAGCGAAGAAATGAGATAGCCGTATTCAGGCTGATAATTACATGGCCACACTGCATGCAATAAATTGCATAATGCACATTATCTCCCAGCACTCACACAGATAATAACATTCAAAACTATAATTATTTCAAACAACAAAGACAAAATGTATTTTAGTATAAGTTCATTTATTGGGAAAAAATAACAGAAAATGAGTAGAAAATACTCATGCAAAAACGTACATGATACCTCCATCCCTAAATCCTGGATAAATAATAATTCATTATTTGAAGAGTCGATGGTCCAAGACATTGTTTTTGGTAATCATCTGTTCCATTGCATCTATGTATATCTTGAGAACTATAAAAAATATAGTTTCATGGTCGC
>NC_090888.1:33473791-33496291 GCF_036669925.1 Montipora capricornis | reverse complement strand
CAATTTTTTATCAAAAGAAGCCTGGACAACCTCGGAAATTCTCAGGAAAGATAAATATATATACATGGTGCATACGTACGGCCTGTTTTATAAATATCTTCTGAAAATGAAGGGAACCGAATGAAGGCTACGGATGAAAAACTTCATACCGCATTATACATCTCACTTAATCACGGTATAGTTGGAAGCAATGAAAGCGCTTAATATTAGGACAACCGATAAGTTTTATTAGTACTTACAGGATTACACCAGCCATGTTTGGAACTCAGCCCAAAACCCCAAAACCTCTTAGGATCCGAAGACCTCTTTGTTGATCTACGAAAATTTAGCTTATCAAACGAGTCAATAAGGGAAAACACTCGAAAGGTCAACGACGCAGCATCACAGTTTCTTAAGAAACTTAAGCCTTAATTTCTTTCTTAATCAGTGGTTTACTTATTCTAAAAAAGTGATTTTGAACTTGCTTCAAGACCAGAAAGACCCAAAATATGCCCAAGACTCGCAAAATTAAATTCGATTCAGAAATAACCTCGCTGAGTTTAAAAATTTTGCTATAAAGCTTGTAAGTGAGAAAAAGCCTTTGAAGCAAGTCCACATGACGCCTAGGGGTATATGATGTGATAAAATTACTCCCATCCATCTTCTTCAATGACCCTCAAATGTAAGTGGTGGGCTGAATTCAGTAAATAACTTTGTAGTCACGCGTATACCACTTGTGCAACGTTATTTTAAATCATGCGTTACAACATCAACCTACTTATAACTGATGAAGGCTTAAGAATTAACCGAAACATTAGCCAAAACGTCCTAAAGAACCACCCACACATATATATTACAAGTCAGTTACAAACATTAACATTTTCAACAAGGTATAATAATAATATAGTTCTACTTTATAGTGGTTCCTTGATCTTTGTTTTAAAAACCTTTGACATCAGAGACCCAGGGGCAGTTAGTCAAATCCGGACGAAGGAATCACTAGCATTATCAGGACTGGCAAAGGTCGTCCCGTCCTGGCTGGCTTCCCAGGGGGTTACCGAGAATGAAATCATTTGTAATATTTGCAGCTTCTACAAGCCTCTGAAATATCTTTCCAAGTTTCAATTGAAATGCAAAAATACAGACGGAGTGATACTGGGCCGCAAAAAGATATATCGGAGTCAAATAAAGAGGACACACGATTATAGTGTCAATGTTCTGACACTTCCTATTTATGGCAATGAATTGCGAAATGAAAATGATACAATCTTCTCGAAACGCTATCTGAAGAACACCAATATTGCTTCGCTTAAACTGTAAGTTCCACATTCACTTCGACATGAGGATCAGTTTATTGACCTTTGAAACCGTCTCCCATTTTGTCCTTACTGTGCATGATTGCCTCGTTTTTGAACTGAGGTTAATTATAGTTGCGCGCCTTTTGAATTTTGTTATTTCGTGCTTTTGTCGTTCTCTTGAAGTCCTTTGATCTCTGCAAAAGATAAAATGGTTTCACAGGAAGGTTTCCCAAGTACTAGCAATGCTCAAGTACAGCAAGAAGTGACCCCAAGTCCCATAGAAGCCGTTTTGAAAGAGCTGGCTGAACTGAGGTTCGTTAACATGCAATGTGCAAATCAAACAGCGCTCGTCGGTTGATCCAAGTTGTTCCGTAAGTACTGAATTGTAGTTTGCTGCAATCTTAATGTTTTCAATGTCGGTCAAATTAAGGGAACTCCAAAGAGTCCTTCGTACAAAACTTGTTACTGCATGCGTTGTAATCAATATACAAGTTTTACCAAGAATGTTTATTGTTACATTATGATTACAGTACTGTACTGAGAAAAATCTTACTGAGTAAGAGTTGCAGCGATTGTAAAATTAATGTATTTTCATAAGAATTGTGAACGAAGATATCAGCTTAGTGCTTTTGCGGCAAAGTTTATATGTTGAGGTTTAGAGTTACGTGTGTTCCTTTTTAAAGTTAAGCCAGTTTGTAGCATTTATGCGAACAAGTACTTGTATGACTCTTTTTATCCTCCTACTCGTTTCGTGCAACAGAGGCTCACTTCATCAGGGATTTTTTTTATTCCCTGGCAAGGAAATAGCTCCATACTGAATATTACGTTCATGCAAAAGGATGTGTGATAAAAATGATGACAGAGGACAAAAAAAAATATGTGATGGAAATGATGACAGAGGACAAAATGGCACTTTTATCAATGATGTCCAAATTTCATTTTTAACATTATGATTTTGTTGTGGTTAGGTTATGCAAATTATATTGCTCACTGAGTTTCAAAGAGAGTTGTAACTTAACAATAATTGGCTTTCATTGACAAAAGTCAGGCTGCCCATCTCTGAGTGGGCTGTGCCAAAGCTTTTTATCCATCTTTGAGTGGACAAAATGGCACTTTCGTCAATGATGTCCAAATTTCATTTTCCACATATGATTTCATTGTTCAAGTTTTATTTTGAAAAGCATGATTTTACATTGCTGAGATTACGCAATTTTAGTTTTTATTTGCTACTGCTACTGAATTTTAAAGAGAGTTGTGACTTTACAATTGGCTTTCATTGACAGAGTTAGAGTAGTGCGAGAGCTGTTAATCCCTCTGAGAGTTAAAATAGCAATTTGGTCAATTGTGTTAAAATATCATTTTGAAAATATGATTTCATGACCTCGGTTTAAGATAATGATTCTCTACTTCTAGCAAGCATAAAACATGCATGCATAGTACTTCATATGTAAATGGTACTTCCAATGATTACACCCTCTAGCTAAGAGATGTCACCTAGGTGGAAGTTACCTTACCTGCATGTTGATTTTAATTTTAATCATTTGATTTGCTTTGTCTTAAACCCTTGAGATATGACCATGAAGAGAACAAGAAGATTGAGGAAATTATTGTCAAAGAAATCAGAGGAAATTAATTTTTGGAAAGGAAAAATGGGTCAAAGCAGAGATAAAAGGTACAGTTCATATTAACACATTGCATTTTTGTGCAGTACCTCTCCAGGGTATTGTGAATCCTATGTCAGTCAGGTATAACAAAACAGAAGGCAATAGTCTGTCAAACTGCCCTTCCTTAGAATACAAAAGAGTATATGAATTGTGAGTAAAACCACCTCTTCACCAATCTTTTGGCAATGTCTTATATTCCCCTTCCCCACTGTTACAGCTCTTAGAAGTAATGGTACATTGTATCATGGTTCTATACCTTTTTTTGAGATATAATTGGTTTAAAATTCCGGGGTGATGGGAAAAAGAAATAATATTCCATATTGGTTTTACGCCCAATATAGAAGAGATTCAAGAGATTAAAGATAGTTAACCAGCTCAACAAAAAACTCTATATAGCATGAATTGTTGAAATCTTACCGTAATTAACACATGGTTGATCCACTTTAAAGGGGCAGTTCACCAATACTGGAGAAGCCTCCGTGATGATAAGGTGAGAAAAAGCAAAGGAAAATTGGAAAACCACCAGATTGCAACAAGACGTCGCCTCGGGGTTCAAAGGGTGTTTACCACGTACATGTAGAATTGGTGTTGGCAAATCAGTTGATGTAATTTCTGTTGATAGCAACAAGGGCAATATAGTGTGTCTGTGATTGAAATAATGATCATGAGAAGACAAATGGCTTGCACAGATATGTCCAGGGTTGACCCTAATTAAATGCACACCGATTTCATTAAACCTCATGAAGCATCCCCTTGGTCTTCGCCCCAACTTCAACACCACTCTGACTCAAGTCTAAGACTACAGACAATTAACATCATAAAGTGTCCCCTATACTCTTATCTTCAAATAAAGATACACAACAGTAGTTACCCTAACCTTAAAATGACGCGAATCCTAACTTTTATCTTAAAAAGATAGAAAATGCTTATACTTAACGGGAAATTTCGTGTTGGAAGTCAAAATTCGACGTGCATTTCATTAGGGTCAATTCTGGACATAAGTTGATTTGCATGGCAAAGGGGATCTTGAAATGCTTTGGTCTTGCATTGGTGACAAAGAGTAAAATAATGGAAATGCACTATCCATTTATACAAAATGTATATAGGTATCTTATAATCAATTGTCCATCGCATGGTAGTGCAACCAATCCCTTCTATGGTATTTTAAGACAGGTTGTTCATGCTACTCTGTTTTTTTCATCTCATGTTTTTGTATACAGTACGAAAATGATTTTGTTCGAGTGTTTCATCTGATAGTTATCTTTTGTTGGGTTTTTAGAAATTGAGTTATTGACTAGAAATTGTGGAAAAAACAGCACTCTCCACACAGGACAAGGACAGAGCAAGAGATTTGCTAAAACTAAACAATGCTGTTGAGTTTATGTCATCAGAGGAGAGTGATGAAGATGGAGGACAAACAAGTGGACCCTCTGCAAGTGATGTGAAACTGCTACAGTGGGAAAGGAGCAAATTATGCAGTATTAAAGCAGTCTTAGATGCCACTTACAAGGCTCGTATGAGCAAGAGGCAGCAAAGAACAGCAGCAAAAGTCACAAGAGTGGCTGGTCAAAATATGTCAAGCAGACCTCTGCCACAAAACTGCCCTTCCTGGCTGGGCGATTGACCCAGAGTTAAAAGTCTCCTTAGTTATTATTTATTTTCTTTTTTTCATTTCATTCTACTTTTAACTCTTCAACACACTGAAAGCTGTTTGCTGTTTTTCAACTCAAATATCTGCTGGCATATTGAAGCAGAGTAAGGGCAAGGTATGCAAAAGTATTTGTAATGGTTGCTATGCTGCAGCACAGTAACTTTAGCTTGGTTCCTGGTAGCCATAGATGCAAGAAGAAGAAGAAGAAGTTTTTTCCAGTTTTATGGTTCACTGTACAGTTGTCAACTCAGCAGCACCTTTTCTGTGTTTTAGACCATTTCTTATTATTGTAATATTTGGTTTCAATGGATTGACGTCAAGTCTGGGAAGACGAGAACATTTGCAGGAAGGCATCATTTTACTAGAATTACCACAATTAATTCTGTTTTTCCTCACTTATTCAAGTTTCAAATCCTAAAGGGGTTAAAACAACAATAGTGCTAATTACCATGAGGAAAGCAAGGTCAGAATGATTCTGATACCGTGACTTGTATTCAAATAATGTCATTGCGTAAATATCCTCTAAAGTTAAGGGAGCCGAGTCTTTGTTTTATTCATATGTCCAGATGAATATTAATATATGCATTGGTTGGTCAATCATCTTAGTAAAATGAAGACCATTCAGGTGGAAATATATTTCCCATAACTGAGCATCGTGTTAACCAACCAACAGAGGTTGTAAGGCTGCTAAGTTATATCAGTTACAATCACATCAGTTTAAGGCATTATTTTTTGTCCATTCTGCACTGTGCTCTCTCAAATGCGTCAGTAATCACTTTAAGTATCCTTTGGACAATCGAAACAATTGGATAAAAGAATCGTCTTGGTATTTTTAATGTAAACGATAAGCAAAGTCTAAAACAAAAAGCAAAGAAATGATAGGACAGACAAGGGACTCAAGCCCGGATGAAAGTTTGTTGACAAGACTTTCATCGATAAAACTTAAGTAGGGAGTGTGTATTGTAAACAAAATTCGAAAAATCTCGAGCATTATTAGGAATGAGTGATTTCTTCATTCTCGAAATTGGACAAGCCGTTTAACTGCGAAAAATAGAACATTTAACTATTGTATGAAATTGCTATTTATTATATTTTGATAATACCGATTTATATGTACAGAAAATGAAAGATAATAGAGTAAATGATACTGATCATATCAATTTTTAATTCAGGTAAGATACTATTGAATCAGAATTTTTAAAGATTTCGGAAGTAAAGTCAAGTCATTATGACTAGAATTTTTACAATTTTATCAAAGTAGCCGTTTAATTATATGCTGTTGTCATCATTCATAAAACGCCTTCTTGATAACCTTATAATAAAGCATAACCTTGAATGAACTGAGTGTGCATATCCAGTGGGTCTAATGATGTTTGCCAAGTTTTACCTTCCTTGTTTTTACGTAATGTGAGGTTTAGCTACACGTTATTGTAGAGTTCAATACCATACGATCATGACAAGGAAGCCCCTTTCAAAGTTAGTGGCTTATAACTCGCTTTCTAGGCCTCTTTTCACTAAATGCTTCTCCAGGAAGAGCCAACCCTCTGATTTAAAATAAAAGTTAAGTTTCCGAACTGCAGAAATTCAGCGGATAATCGTGTGTCCCTCGTATTTATGAGTTACGGAAACATGACAGTTGTTAGTAATTCCGTGGTCACGGAAACCTCACGGATACACGAGTTTAAGGAATGCATTTCCGCGAAGCCGCAGTCGTGGAAAAGTAACGTACACATGTGTTTCCCGCTTCGGTTATCTGAATTTCCGTTAGCGGAAATTCAAGATTCCGTAGGGAATCCGTTACGTAAACGCTTGTTTTCACCCTGTGTTTATGCAAAACAGGTTGTTATTGAGTAATCATTGCATCAAGACTTGTTTTCTAGCAAAACAGTGAATGTTTCATTTAGTTTCATTGGTTAAGCCTTTTCGTTCATTCAGGTTCTCATGTTGACTAAAAAAAATTATTGCCGTTTCTCTAGACAAACTGAAATGTTTCAATTCGTGCTTGAAAAAAAAAAACGTTTACCATCCACGGGAGCTTGAAATTTGTAGTAATGATTAATGATTACTGATGACATGAAGTTGTCAAAGCGTCATATGACGTTTCAATCATTAATTTTCCTTTTGAAATGGTTTCCCAAATCTTTCTTTGCTGGAAATTATCAGAAGAATGCTCTTAATTGCACACTCAGTGTCACTGTTGATAACAACTCCTCCTTTATCCAATCTGTGCAATTCTCATTGCCTCTTTCCTTTGTCTGAACGTGGTGCGTCTGTGTTCAATTGCTGTTCCAATACTGGCTGGGCAACCCTGGCCTCACTCTGCAATTCTAAAGGATATAAGTGTTAAACTGGTTGCTCGATAACTCCCCTACCGGTCCTCAGCTGAACAGATCTGTCAGGTCAGCTGTCAGCTGTCAGGTCAGCTGTCAGGTCCTGGGTAAATGACATGGATTCTTGTTGTCAGATCATACAATTACGGCATTTCCAACTTCAACTTGTGGACAAGGTTGTGGTGCTCTCGCAAGGAAGTTAAGTATTTGCGTTGCCACCTGTTCCATAACTGATCCTTGCAAGACTCTTTGGCTCCTCTCCGCAAATCCTTGTCCTTGACCTGCCAGGCTCACTCTTTAGGGAGCTGGGGTAGTGCTGGAACAAAAAGAAGGCAGGTGTCAGGATAGAAAACTCTAAGTTGGTTTCAATGTCCATATTTTGCTAGGTTCATCCCGGAAAAGGGTGGATCTCCCGATAACATTGTACATTGTGCGACCACAAGCGACCAATTAGCGACAAAAGTAGTTGAGATACTCTTAGGAAAAGACGCTTTTCAATACTTAAACATTTGTTCTATTTTATTTGCATCTAGTGTTAATTCTCTGATACCCCGGCCCCCCAATTCAATGTTGTGTAGGCGCTGTGGTCTGTGCAGTCGAAGAAATAGAAAAATCAACATTGTTTTGGGGGAAACGGGGGGAAATGAATCCAAGACGCTGAAAATCGAATTTTACTGCCAAGTGTCTCAACACTTTTGGCGCTCATTGAAGTTAAGTATTCGCGTTGCCACCTGTTCCATGACTGATCCTTGCAGGACTCTTTGGCTCTACTGCGCAAATCCTTGTCCTTGATCTGCCAGGCTCACTCTTCAGGGAGCTGGGGGTAGCGCTGGAACAAAAAGAAGGCAGGTGTCAGGATAGAAACTCTAAAATGTCTTCAACATAGGTGAGAGGGCAGCGATTTGCTTGGGTTTCAACGTCCATACTTTGCTAGGTTCATCCCAGGAAAGGGTGGATCTCCCGATAACATTGTACATTGTGGTCTTCACAATGCCAATCATCTGTTCAAATTGACCACCACACCATGGCGTGCGACTAAGTAGAATTTCCATTTAATGTCATGGGATTCCAGGAAACCATTTAACTCTTCGTCTTGTCTTACTTGCATCAGGCATTTGGCTGCTTTCCCAAACGTGCTTCGATTGTCTCAGGAAATTACGCTCGGCATTTCAGGCATGACAAGAACGTAGCGGTTTCTAGGTTTATGACTAGTTCCAGATGTACAGCCCTTGCAAACTTCAAGAGAAAAGGACCAGATACGCTTTACCTTCTCTTTTGCTTCTCAACTTGTATAAGATTGGGCCTGCAATGTCAGTACGCTTTTTAAGTGGCAGTCCCTGGGGTGGTGCTCTCACTGGCAAGGCACAGAACCACTTAGAGCCCTAACATGTAGATCTTATGGACTGAACCTACTTCCTTAGACTCGGCATACAGTAGTTTTCGCAAATGGATGTCATGGTTAGGGACACGCCTCCGTGGAGGGTTTCAGCGTGAATTTGCTGCACAAGCTTCCTCCTGAAAGTTGCATGTGCTGGAAGGTACACTGGGCCATGGCATTCAAGTAACCCATCTTCATTCGGAACCAGGTTTAACATCTGTCTGGTCTGTTCAATTTCTGCATATCTTGGGTCTGCACTCTCTTGGTCCACCATTTCTTCACCTCTTTTGCGTCCTGACTTCTTAGAGAACCTCTGCGCTCCCTATAGGTGGTGAACCCTGGCACCCAGGTATGCGCACGCAGGTCATTTCACTCAAGGTGTTTGTCTAATTCGATCCAGTCTTGGGTGCTGTTGTTGTACTAGGTTAAGCACTTCCCTAATGGCTTTTGCTTCCACTGGGGATTTCGCTGTCACATGATTGTCTGCCACTTCTCTGGACCGGTTAACCAAGCTGGGCCATTCCAACAACGTTCTGCATTGGTGACCTGGCCTCCTCAACTTGCTAAATCTGCAGAATTGTCAAAGGTAGGAACTATGTCCAAGGAATCTCTGGATGTTCTCTTATTGTGCATACTTTGTTTGGAAAAAATTGGCGATACTGGCCGTTTCCCAGTATCCAATGCAGCGCCACAGAGCTGTCAAGGCAGCCAAAGGCTGTGGGCTCAGGCAAATCTTAGAGTGTGTTCCTCACGGTGATAACTCGATTGCTGGCCATATGAGCACTAACCGGCTACAATCTGGGAATCGTAAAGTCTTTCTTCGCCAATCAACAACAACAAACCGTTTATTGTCCCCCAGAGATTTAAATAAACTAAATTACAAAAGCAATGAAATAACTAAAAAAATGATATTGGGCGCTTAATCAAATAAATTAAATTAGATGTTAGCAGCGGAGGTATGATATGGACAGTATGCATAAACATAACACTAACATGCGCACAAATGTAACATCGTATAATGTGTAAAATATCGTTGAAAAGTTAAATCCAGCTAAAAAAAATATAATGTAATATTTTAAGTTTAACCTATTTATGAAGAGTACCATCAATATAATGTAAGATAATGTTCCTTTAAATTTTTAAAAATGAGGCAGTTTTAATCTGTTCATAAATTGAATTCCAGATCATAGGCGCTTGAAATCTTATATTAAATTTACCATAGTTCGTTCTAACTCTGGGAAGGTAATATGATTGTTTTACTGAAGATCGTGTATTATATTGATGAAGCTCATTTCCTTCAGAAAAGAAGGTAGAAAAAAAAAAAAAGAGGAGGACTTGAGTGCTCATCGGATCTTGAGAATGTCAACAAAGAGAGGTTGGATAGGTGTTGTTGCCCCAGGCAATTATTCCAAAGGGTATATCAGAGCATAATATAGCCTAATTAAGATAGTGATGTCTACATAATAACGGATTTTAGATAATATTCCAAGACTTCTCTTCAACTTTTTTCAAATATACTCGACCTGTGGTGTTATAAAGTCTATAAAGACACCAAGGTATTGAATATATATTTCCTTCTTAAGACACAAATTATTTATCATCAGACTGAAATCACTGGTTATCTTTTTCTGAGGGGGGTGAAATATGATGAACCTTGATTTTTCTGTATTTAGTGACAGCTATACATTTACAATATTTAATCTGAAAAGCGGGAATTGTCTTAACATTTTTGACCAGGATTGTTTGGAAAAACACCTAGCACTGCTGTTGCTATTGTCCTGGTATTTGAATCTCTTAATGCTCTGATAAGGTACCAGGTTATCCAGCTTGCAGAAAGTGGATTGAAGGCGTGCAACCTCAAAGGTGATCGCGTCACTTTGGAAAGAGGATGTCCAGGTGTCCTTGAGTATGGCAGAACCATTAAAAAGCCTGAAAAACGTTCAGTTAATATTTTGTCACCCAGAGGAAGTGGTTGAAAACAAGACAGTGTTTAAAAGCTTTCAAACGACCGAGTTTCAACATCGCATTCAAGCTGTTATCATGGATGAGGCACATTTTGTGATTGACTGGTAAGCTCAAATGTGTGACATCAAGTGTGACCTTCTTTTATATTTGGTGATACCAGTGTAGCTTCCATGATAGTATTAAAATTCCCATTATCAGATTTAGGAATATTTAGATATGATATTTTCACATGATCTTTTACCAATAATCACTAAGCTATGAAGAAGTTAAAATTCCCATAGGAAGAGATAGAGAATTACGTTTGGAGAGCTTTCATGCCTACAAAAAAAATTGTCAAGGTGCACCAGTATTTATCCTCTTATCCCTGAACAACCACAAGGTCCGACTAAAAATGAAAACTCAAGGCAAATCGGTAGTAACCAACCCAAGTGTATTTCACCCAGTACGGATTTTGTTTTAATGATAATTAATTTTCAATGTTTCATCTCTTAATCAAAACAGACAAACAAAATTAGTTAAACCTGTCTTATATTGGTACATTCACAAGACTCCTCCTACTGCCTTTCGAAATATATTTTTATGGTTCAGTTATTGAAAGTAAGCACACTGTCCATGTATGTACTGAGGGTGTAAAATGCAGGTTGCAGGTCATTGTTTTACTGCGCGCCACTGATGGCACTTGGGCGACTGTAAGAACTACTCTACTGGACTTTCGTAAAGCTTTCGACTTAGTGGACCATAATATTTTGGTCAGCAAAGTTCGCACTCTTGGGGTTAAGCCAACTGCCATTAACGTGATTATTGATTTCTTGAGGGACAGAAAGCAAAGAGTTAATTAATGCTTAATGGAGTTTACTCTGTGTGGCTCAATGTTCCTGCGGGAGTTCCCCAGGGGACTCGTCTTGGCCCTTGGTTATTCTTGGTGCTGATAAACGACCTTAAGTTACCTGATGGGTCGTTTGCTATGTGGAAATTCGCCGATGACACCACTGTTTCGGAAATAGTACCACCATCCAAACAAAGTGCACTTCAGCAAGCTGTTGACTTTATCAGCACCTGGTCTCAGGATAACCGCGTGCAGCCGAATCCATCCAAATGTAAGGAGCTGCAGTCGTGCTTTAAGAGATCTCCTCCAACTCATTCTCCAGTTGAACTTGATGACTTTGTTTTCGAGCGAGTCAACTCCCCTAAAGTGCTTGGCGTTACCATAAGTGACGATTTCAAATAGAACGATCACATCTTTAATGTAACCTCAAAGGCTGCCAAAAGATTGTACCTCCTGAGACAACTTAATGTAGCTGGTATCTGTGCGAGTGATCTTGTCTTATTTTACTGTAGTACCATAAGATCGGTTTTAGAATGCGCACGTCAAGTATTTCACTTCAGCCTTCTGTCCTATTTACCCGAGGAGCTGGAACATATTCAGAAGCGCACCTTGTGCATTATTTTTCCTTATGCAAGCTACAACAGCACACTCAAAGAGGCAGGCATCCCCTCTCTTTAGGATAATGACATTGTTCTTGACATTAATCACAAGCTCGCAGGTCTGCTCCCACCTAAAGCTGCGCAGCAATAGGAAGTTCAACGTGCCAGTGTGCAAAATGGAGCTCCTTAAAAAATCTTTTATTGTTAGCCATAGCCTAAGAATGTACATAAATATGTTCATGTATGTAAATTTTTTTAACACAAGGTTATCCCAAGTGATATGATTTTATTAGATTTGTACATTTTTATTATCATAGATCTTTATAACTATTTTAATTATAAATTTTATTTCTTGTACATTATACACGTAACTCAGTCTTCGGACTGGAAGGTGTTCTTTTTAATAAACGATTTATCATCATCTTTATCAACCCAAACCTTTACAAAAATGCTATCCTTAGGCTTAAACATAACGTTTGGGTTGTTTCAGCAATGGTGAAGCAATGACCTGCAACCCTAACCTGCATGTATGTACATATCCCATATGTCTTCATTGATAATATTAAACACATGTTTTAGGAGCAGTTTTGCTTCTTTCATCCTTTATCATTCTAGGAAGGATTTTAGACCTTCTTATGGGAAGCTTGGTATTTTGGGAAGTATTTTTCCTAAAGTGCCATTGCTTGGAATGACAGCGGCTGTGACAAGGAGGGCCTGCAGAGACATCATTCTGTTAAATCTCTTGGCATGTTTAACCCAGCAGAAGTTATGGGAAAACGTGACCCAGAATAATCCTGGAACCTTCAGTTCAAAACCTAAGGCAGGAAAGAGAAAATTTTCCTTTCACAGTTATTTTTGGAAACTTGGAAACAATTTCTTATTTTTTTTTTAGTCATAGTATGGGGAATTATCAATATGCACCAAAAGGGGCTTTACATAAAGCAAAAAACAGGTTATTTACTCAGTTCCATGCAAAGTACCCTTTCAAAGAAAGAATAATTGATGGTCTCATGAAAAGCTCATCAAAGCTGAGACTCCTAGCGTGCAGAGGACCATAGTTAAGAAAATATGTTAACCCATTGCTGCGGGAAATCTTGTTTTATAGCCATGACGTCATTGACTCCATGTATGCCAATGTGACCAGGATCTCGCTAGTTTATAGCCTCCCACGTTCCTCTCTCACAATCATCTCCTGAAACAAACTACACATTCCTTTCCCATTGTTTGCAAAGATCAGTGGGATATTACATGTAGATCGGCAGAGAGCCAATTGGTAATTGTTTAGCAAAAAGTGAATCAAAAGCTCTGACAGAACACAGACCCCGTCATCAAATTTTTTCGCGAGTTTTTAAGTTTATTTCATGTTAAAGTATGCCTAGTGATTCCATTTCCTTGTTTCACGTATGGGTGAAACTCCCAAGAAAGTTGTTGGAAATAACTCCTTTCTCTGCAATCGTCCTCTAATTCTTACTGGCAGAGTACGAGTGTTTGGCAAGAGTTTAGTTGACGTCGCAGGTCTGATTGAAAGCATCGTAGAAAGAAATTTGAGGGTGTTTCCTTCTAGTGACACGTTCATCGGTACGAAGTGTTACAAGCAGTTACTTCGATTTAGAAAAATAAAGTAAACTACGAACAGTTCAAGACGAGATAAAAGATGACTCCAAGAAAGGGGAAGCACACTTACTGTCCGTGGGTTCCTCCAAAATAATTTTCTAATAGTCCTTAATCTCATCTACTGTTATTTTCACCATACCTGTAAATAAATATTGTATTGTAAGAAACCACCTATTGACTCACATTTTTCCCAGGTCCCTTTTGGTGTAATGTTTTAGAATGAAAACAAAAATGAAGATATCGTAGCAATCCTGCAACAGTTTCACTCACACCTTCCCTGTACAGCTGACAGTGGAAATGGGTCTCAACTATTTGCAGGAGATCAAATCACTGTTGAGAGAGCAGTCAACGTGATTTGAAATTAAATTTTATGTAATATTCTTTTGTGCACTTTGAAATGGTAATAACATTCAAGGAAGGTAATTCATGAGTGGAGGAAAATTTTCACATTGCTTCAGCGAGGGAGGAAATCATTGATGACACTTGTATAAGATATTTGTAGATCCTCAATCCCGAGCCAAAGGCCTCAGGGCCTTTGATAGCAATAACTAACGTGACCACAAGAGAAGGTAGGAAATTGCAAGTTGCAAATCTAAAATTAAAAAAATTCAATTTCCCCAGGTTCTTTCCGAGAAAAAGTCTGACAACTGACAGAGAACAGGAAAACTCAGGGACTAAGAGGGCCTAAGTATCATTAAATTCCACAGGTGTTCGACTATACCAATATATCAATGGTATGACAAAAGAATCTTGAAAAAATGCTTACAGTAATTATTATAGTCTGGTAAATTCAGTTTAATATTATGTTGTTGATTTTACCATTTCCTTGTGAACTACAATGCAACCGATGCAATTAAGATTGTTTTACACATCTTAATTTGTTTTGTTCCTATACAGCTTATATTCAAGACGTTTTTCTCTGAGAAATCTGAGAATGACAAGTGTAAACTCAATTCTGACTGGGCCCTGATCACTCGGAGAAATGTTAAGTCTGATCGGCACGCAGCTTATCGTGCAGATAGAGACTTCCTGCTGCCACAAAGTCAGTTCTTGGGTTTAAAAACAGAGGATGTCAACCATTGAAATTTCCCCTGCCAGCAGACATAGCCAAGCGAACCAGGATAAGAAGATTGCAGTACGTACACAAAGAACCTCAGCTAATCATTGATCAAATTCGTGTTCAATGATGATTCTGTGAAGAGGCTTCTTAATGACATGTTCTCAAAGCAGGAAACACAAGATGTACAATATCAACAGAAACACAATGTGGATAGCAGGTTTCCATGCCGTTTTCCTGGATGTCAAGTTTGATGGTGCAAGCAGGAGAGGACACGAGTTGAGGCATGACCCCCCTCCAGTTGTCTTAGAACAGCCAGATTCACAGTCAGCGCCACTGATGACGTGTACAATGACAAGTGTGCTTTTTTAGCAGATGGATTGTTCTTTGCACATTTGTTAGCTGCAACTAAAGAGGTTGACGGCATGAGAATAATGCGCCAATATAAATACATGATGCTGTACTGTAAAACTGACGGAGAAGCAAGTAACAAGTATGCACTGGAGTGTCTGCATCAATCCTTTCTTGTACAATCCCTCCCTTCTCGCAGAGACAGTGAGAGATTTGTTTGGAATCGTGGGGGCAACAACATTCCACATGACTTGGGGGTGGAACACTCTAACTGCTTCATCAAGGGTGGGGTTAGAAATCTTGGGCCAAATGTGACAGAAAAGGCAGTACAGCGTATTCGCCAGTCAGAGAGTGGGTAAAGAAACATGACCATTTAAGTGAACCAATGTCTAAACACCATTCCTAGGTCTGGAAGACACACCAGTAGTTCACTGGAAAATGACCTTGACGAGTTGTTGGAGCGACTTCAAGTAACATATGTTTTTATTGAGCAACCCGGCCAATCTTATCATTGCTTTCCTAACTTTTATAGGGACACATTCAAGACATTGAACATGTCATCCCTGTATCAATGGATAACCCACCACAAAAATGGTCTTCTCGTGGAAACAGGGCAAGATAATGGTTATACTCTAGGAGTATTTAACATTATCTAGCTTGCTGATGATGTGAGTTGGTTGTGACAAGGTAGCAAAGGTGTCACTGTCGCCCCTGAATACTGTGTTAATTTGGAATAATCGAGTGTGGCATTTAATCGAGTAAATACGGTAATACAGAATAATTTTGTTCAAAGTTTTTGGTATTTGCAATAACGAAAACCACCTATAATGTCTCCTACAGATAAAGTACAAGATTAAATCCATGGAGGATATTACACGGTAGCGAGAAGATATGAATTTTATGTTCGAGCGCGCTTCAAGAAGACTCCTTGAAGGGTAGGGACTGCTTAAAATGTCAGCTTTTCAGACTTTTTAAGATTCCTTAAAAGGCAAGCTATTTAAAGACTGCTAAAGAAGCCAATAATATTTCTCAAAAAGCCGGATATTTTAGATTTTTTTATGATTACTTAAAAGGCAAGTTGTTTAAAACTGCTTAAAAGGCCAATAAGATTTCTTAAAAGACTGGCTACCTCAGAGTCAGCTTGGCCGCCAGCTTTTGAAGACTCCCTAAAATGCCAGCTGTTTCAAGAATCCTCATAAGCCGGCTGTATCGGACCTCTTATATAGTCCGTTTTTGAGGACTTGTTAAAAAGCCTGCTTCAAAGACCCCAAGTACAGCTATGAGAAAAGAAGTTCCATTTTTACTTTGAATAATTCTTCTCCCATTCTGCTATTATCTTTCATGCCTTGGTCATGCATAGTCACACAATCGCAGTTGGTTGCTAGTTCGTTTTATTGACATAACAGTTAAATATAAAACGTAGTATACGTATAGGCATTTAAACTTTTAAAACCCCTTCAAGAAAATACAATTGTGACTTCAAATTGCAAGCTTCAATTTTAATCTACAAGAAACCTTTGTCTTAGAAATTTACTCTTGAAGACCCACAATTGCTGCACTGAAGATCCTTCTGACAAAAGCGGCAATTCATCAAAATTACAATGATTAATAAAATGAAAAGCAATAGAAAAAAAGAGTTTACATTGATTCAGAATGAGAGGTTAATAAAGTAGACGACATTTAAAATTTACAATTATAAAATGACCGGTTCCAGTTGATCCATCCTAACAATTATAGATCTTGGGATACTAGTCCTCCTCACATCTTGAGCTGGTTCTCCATCTTTTATATTCACGACAGGGATGTCCTGGATGTGATAACGGTTGTTGTGGCATTCCATGATAAAGCTGAAGAGCAATAAAAACTTAGCTAAATTTTTACGTCCTGAGCTTTCTGAGCAAGCTTTCCCTCCTCGTTGGATCTTATCTGTTTCTTTACGAAACTCACCCCGCTGTTGTACACTCAATATATGTTGGAGATTGTGCCATATAACCTTTTCACCTGTAACATTTGTACTTCCTCTTAAACGCCTTTGAAAGTTTGTTGTTTTATAAAGGTCAGTTTTACCTTTTGTGGGTTGCAAATTGTCTTGAAGTTCACCTAACGAAGATTAAACGGAATAGCAAGGGGAAATAACTTATGTTCTTTTTGGAAAACATCAGCAAAAATAAATAAATATGGCATTTATTTACGACATCCGAGACCAAATGAATTTTTTAAGCTTTGTCTAACTAACCTTAACGCCAAATGAATAGGGCTTACTCCCTGGACGTACTCCAAGCCATATTCCAAGTTGTAACCTTTCTTTACAAAAAATAGGCGCCACCTCCTGTTCCTCTTTTCAAGAAAGGGGAGCATGCCACTTGACTTGTGTTGGGGTGTACGGACCACTTAAAGGTACCGACCTCCCCGTTTTTTTGGCGCTGAAATGCAAACCTTGCCTGTATAGGAAATAGCAAAGTGACCGTCAAATGTTTGGAAAGGACAATGGATTATATTGATGATGATGATAAATTAATAATTATTAATAATAGGTTAAAAATTAAAAAAAAAAAAAGAATATCCTTGTATGATAATGGTTCCACGCACTAGTATTTTCCTTCTCTGTTTGGTCCTAACGTACACCAGGCTTTAAATACAAATCAACAGTCTTTGACATATCAAATTCTCACCAAGCAGCCTCCAAAAAAATATAAAAGAAGGAAATTTTGGCTACTTCTGAAGCCTTTTACATTGTGTGGGAATGCTAGACACTTGAAGCAGTTAGGAATTTCTGAGAACAGATTGGCGGTTCAACCAGAGAGACTACTCACGTTTAAAATTAAGGCAGACAACTTGCAACATTCACAGGACAAAGATGTTTCACTGTGTTTATATAATGAATAAGTGTCATCTAAGTATTTAATTAAATAGGTGGGTACGTATGCATGTGATTCATGATACGGTAAAAACCTGCGTATAAGAACCTAGTGATTTAAGAACCTACAGGCTGAAATTTTGCACTTTAATACCCAAATATATATAAACCTATTCAGCCTGACAGAGAAAAATAGGTTCTTATATAAAAAAAACACTTCAGATTTGATGTTCAAATTCTGGAGTTCAATTGTAAAAATTTTTGTAGTGTACTGCTTTTCAGTCTTACCAATAAAATTTTATTCAATAAATATGGTCAGACCCTTGATACAGGACTTCTTTCAACAACAAGGCTTGACATTTTTGTAAAATTAATGCTTTACAATTATAGCATATTAGTACTATTGCAGTTCTCCAAATGCTATCACTATAATAACTTTTGCAAATAAGAACCTACTAAGAACCTAATCAGCCTGAACTCCAAAATTCTAGGTTCTTTTACGTGGGTTTTTACTGTAGTCAATTTAGGTACTTGCTGTGGACTACATAACTTCCAACAAGACTCACTGCTTCATAGCCCCTCCAGAGAATATTATTCTTCTCTTCTTTGAGAAGAGGCAAGTGTCTTGTTAGATTTGTTTCAATGTGTTGCTCTATATTCCCTTTAGGGACTATTTCTCCGCACCCCTTGATAGGGCAGTATTGGACGACCCCAGGGCACACTGTAGGATATGCGATGGTGCCTTAAAACCTTATGAAATCCTTCTTTAAACTAGCCACTGCCATCTTGGATTAACTTAGCAGCCTGGCGATCTAAGCGTGACATCAAAGAGCTCAACTTGAAGTTTGGGGGGAAGATTGCTCCAACAGGAGCTGTAGAGATAGCAAAAAAAAAGGAATTTCTTTTCACCGTTTACCAATTTCGAAAAAGAAAATTGCTAAAAAATGGTTATTGATGCTTGGCTGGGACGAAAACTTCTTGCCACCAAAGCGATCCCAAATTTTTGTGTGTTCGGATCACTTTACGGACGATTGCTTTGAAGTCGATCACCGATACAGTCTTCTGGGGGGAACAACACACAAAAGAAAGAAAAAAATAGATGCTGTATCCACAATTTTCAAGAAACCTAGCTCTTCAGCGAAAGTCAAACGGGATTCCAGCAAAAGGAGGCAAAAGAATAAAGAAAGAAGAAAGGTACGTCATTTGAATGTACTCTCAAGTACTTCATAATCTTACGTTGTAAATATAGGTCATACATTGGTAGTCGCAGTCTCAATGTCAATTCCACTAGTCATCGGCAACAAGGGGATAAAATATGGGACAAAAAATCGGAAGCTCACTCAGAGACTGTCGCAGCTTACGATAAGATCAAGAAAATAGCTCTCATTTCCCCCACAGATTTGTTTTAGACAGCGATATAATATTCTCCTTAAAAAGGCCCCAAAAGGAAACACAGAGTAAACAGTGTTAACCAGTAATACTATTTATCGAGACAACATACTTTTAAATCAGTCGCCCAACTTGGCCACACACAATAAATGTTTGGGTTTTTTTGTAATTGCTTTACTTTTTCTTAATAAACTGTAAATAAATCGTTTCATTTAGGCTGTTGACAAAATTATGGAGAATGTCAGGATGGAAGAAGGGACGGGCAAGGAAGAAGCTCAAGAAGACATGCTTGTCACAGATATTGTGAAACAATTCGTTGATGTTGCTACAGAAAACAGACCCGATTGTAGACACACCGGTAAAAACGTTTGTTCACATGGGGACGCAGACTGAACCGAGCTGTCTGATGACGATTCTGATGAAGAATGGAATGATGACTTTGATGATGCAAGCTCTGTCGCCCACTTTGATTCCTCAGACAAAGAGTGGAACCCCAGTGACGAAGACGATTCCGATGATGAAAATGCAAATGTATCATTGCCAAAGCAGTAACTGGCTCGCAGAAAACGAGAACTCAGATAATGAGAGCGAATCAATTGTTTTTGACAGTTGTTTAAAGCAGTTGTTTCAAATTTGCAGGAAATGTGGCACAATAGTGAATAATACTTATCTCAGCCAGAACGGAAGCTTGATTTGTGTAACCACCGAGTGCAAAGCAGGCCACATTGAACCTTGGTTTTCGCAACCTTTCACGAAAGGGATGGCAGCAGGAAACCTTATTTGCAGTGGCGGGATCCTCTTTACAGGGAATCACTTTACTCGAGTCAATGCTGTTATGAGTGCTTGCAACATCAGATTTTTTAAAAAGTCAACATTTTATTACATTCAAACGAAGTACCTTTGGCCTGTGGTAAACAACCATTTCCTTAAGCAGGAGAAGGAAGTTCTTCAGTCATTGAGAGGACAACATTTAGTGCTTGCTGGTGACAGCCGATGTGACAGCCCTGGTCACAATGCAAAGTACGGAACCTACACTTTGATAGAAGTGACAACAGAAAAGATCATTGATTTCTCCCTGGTGCAAGTGTCAGAGGCTGCAAACTCCAACTGTATGGAAAAGGAGGGGCTAAAGAGGTGCCTTCAGTTCTTAGAAGAAGATGGTCAAGTAATCATGTTGCTGGCAACGGACAGGTACATGTATTGAACATATTCTCGAGGCCTGTTCTCAATTATTTTGCATCGGTTTACAATGTATTTAAATGATCAACGGCGTAGATCTACCGCTGAAGAAGATACTTGACCTAAAATCCGTATCGTTGCTAGATGAAACCACCTACAAGTCGTTCGGTTTTAATGTCTTGTGCGTATTTTTACACGAGTGACCCATCTTTTCTCGTTATGTGCAAGCAATGGGTCACGATAGCACACAACATGGCCCTCAGTTGTTCAGTTAAAAATAGATTCTTATTTTGATTTCACCTTACATTATTTAATCTTGCGCTTTCTGCTTGCTTGGGATTGCACGGTTTCTTAAATATAAACGTCTCTTGTCACCTCAGCGAAACAACTCTCATTAATCGCTAGTTCGATGACCGCTCCGCATTCATATGGTCTTGTTATTAAATGCAATAGAACAGTAAAATCAGCAATGCCTCGATAAAACAAACCTAAACTAACGTGTTTTTGTTCCATTGTAGGCATCCGCAAGTTGCAGCAATGATGAAGAGAGAAAAAGCGCACATCAAGCACAGATTCGATCCATGGTACTTGGCGAAGTCTGTGCGCAAGGATCTTAATGCTGCATCTAAAAAGCGAGAGTGCTCTGACATATTGTCATGGATCGCATCTGTAGTTAATCACCTTTGGTGGTGTGCGGCAACTTCTCTCAGGGATCAACTCCTTTGCCAAGAGAAGTGGAAGTCAATCGTTTACCACGTGGCCGGAATTCATGAATTGCCTGATTTCCAATTATTTTTTGTGTGTGGCCATGACGAACTTACCCCTGAGCAAAGAAAAAACAAAATATGGCTTCCCATAGGATCTCCCACACACAACGCTTTAAAGAAAGTGGCAGGGAAACCGGAACTATTAAAGGATGTCTGTCTTCTTGCCGATTTTGTACAAACCGGATGTCTAGAAGTTTTCCATGGCTCTATGGCGAAGAAATACGTGAACAAGTCGCAGCATTATTGTTACAACGACATGGTCATCAGAACGCAGCTTGCAGTCATTGATGACAACTGCAACGTAGGAAAAGAGAAAGCGACTACAATATCTGGAGAAGAGCGCTACAGGTGTGTGTATCCAAAGCTGCAAAAGAAGTGGGTCGCTAAGCCCATATACAAAGAGATCAGTCTCCAGTTTGTCCACGCTCTCCTAAGTGAAGTGATTTTGCTCAAGACGGGGGTGATTGAAGTTTCCCCCACTGAAAGACCAAACCTTCCACAAAACATAGCACCAACTCCATGTGGGAACAAAGAAAATATAATAGCAAGACACGTGTCAAGATTTCAATAAAATGTCCAAGTTTCCAATTACTGCTGCATCTATCTCTTCATCAAGTTATAACAAGTAACAGAATTGTAGCGCAGAGACAGTATTTACCGGTACATCATCATAATATAGAATTGTTTGGTTAGTGGAAAACAGCAAGGATACCAAAAGTACATGCAGTGTTGATATATTCACATTCTTTTTTGTAAAACACTTTTGGATGAGATGTCAAGGAAACCCATGATGGTCTACTTGCTTTAAAGACTGTCAATCAAAGTCGTCCCCATTTTGGGATCCTTGTTGTAAGAAATATCATAACCCCCCATGTGTCTTCTGAAAGGAAAAAAGGTGAAAAGGAAGACATTTACCTTCAAATGATCCTTCAGTGAGTGAGATTGCCTCTGCATTTAATTTGCAACACATTTCTATAGTTCCACTATTGAAAGGAGGAAATATTTTGATCGTGTAGTCATGCACTAAATTAAAGAAATGCTAAGTCAAGCTCAATAACTGAAGGATCCTTGAAGTCTGTGTAGTCGCCATCAGGTTCTGGAAATTCTTTTCGGATGGACGATATTACACAAGATGGGATAACTTTTCTTTGTTTCCTTTCAAGTCTCTGATAGATCCACCACACATATTGTCTGTATGCTGCATAGCGATAGTTTCACACCATAATATAGAATAGTTTGTGTTGCTGATAATCATCACTAAAGCCCTGGCCAAGGGAGTCGCAAGTAGATGCAAGTTCACAACTTGCGTCTACTTGCGACTCCGTTTGGCCAGGGCTTAATGATTAATGTTGTAGTAAGTATAATTGCATTGCCTGGCTAGTATTTTAACATCAAAACCCAACAACAATAAAAGCTGTGAGGTTCAACTACAACGTAACCTGTAAGGAAAACATGTAATGTTTACAACTGCAATCTTTGGAATATGTACATGTACCACAGCTGTATTTTCCCAGACAAAAATTACTTTTTACTGTTGATTTACAGTCACAAATCAGGATTTTTATTGAGAACTTGTAAAAAAAAAACAGGTCAAGA
>NC_090888.1:33461291-33468791 GCF_036669925.1 Montipora capricornis | reverse complement strand
TCATTCCGCAACATTTCTAGATCGGCAGCATGCTGAACAGCATTTTTCGGAAAAATGTTATGGGGCTTTACAATTCCCACGCAAGCTTGAGGGCTGGATTCGGTCTCCATAAAGAGGTAAGATGTTGTCTGCAAGATGGATGGGTATTTATTGACAAAATCAGTACGGGTAGTTACAGAAGGTTTATCTGCCACTGTGATTGTCTTTGCATGCTTGTGATCATACGTTGTGTCAAGTCTGAATCCTGCCTGGTCGTCCCGATTCAGCAACACTTTGTTCTTGATATCCTTCAATTGTAGTAAATCTAAACCAGCATATAAGGCACAGCTCCAGTGAGCATCCGGATTCAACCTCACGGCGAACCCTTTCCGAGACTTAGGCCAAGTGATTTTTGCCACCCCTCTGTATCGCTTGGATGACAACCTTCTTCTGTTACGTACTGCGCAAAGCTGAACTATGCTACCATATGCGAAGTGGGTATTGCATTTTTTTTGTAGATGATCTTTTATGGTCCTCAAAGTCACCTTTTTTGCACGTTTTCTTTCACCATCAAATGTTAGAAGACCTGTTCTTCGCCAGGCATCGGCACCTACTCTCTTACTCTCAACAAATGCTTCCATATCTTTCCCAATGTCTGGGTACTTCTTGAGAATCTTACTCACTGCAGGCGGGCATTTCCTCTTCAAGATACAGGTCTCTGCAATTTCCTTATTTGCTTTTCGTTACATTCTTCTACGTATACGGACTCTCTCTGCATTTACTTTTCTTAGCAGTTCATCTTTATCAATTCCACAATGGGCACTATCTGTGTCCTGATCATTATCAGAATCAGACTCAATGTCTTCCTCGTTATTGATATTTTTCCTTTACTGTACCTCTAAAAGTGCTTGGCGAGAAAGTTCTACTAGCTTTTCCTCTTGTTCTGTTAAATCACTTTGAGGAAGGTAATCAGTAAAGTCTAAAAGAACCTGATGCAAGACTTCAGAAGAGTATGCTCGCAAGTATCGGTTAACATCTTCATAAAACAAAAACCAATTTAAATTCTTTTCACGTAGCCAGGACAGTAAAACATCATTTGCTGGCGCCGGATTTGCAATTAATGTTTGATTATCTACATTATCAGGATTATAAGAATGCTCAGGTAATAAATCATCAATGCTCCTATCAGCAGCCACATCCGTATCCATTGCATCCTCATCAGATGGATACCTCCAGTCAATGGTGCATTCCTCAGCATCCTCATCATCATTGTTAGGAACTACACTCTGATCTTCTGGTGTTAACCTTAATGATTTAAGAACAGCCAACTCTTCAATTTTGGCTAGTTCTAAAACAGCTTCCCGAATCTCTTCTGCCTCTTTCATTGGAACCTTAACCTTTTCTGAAATAGCTTTATGGTCAGTTATACCATAAATCGAGCTTGTGTTGAGGATAATGCACTTGCCTGACAAGCAGTATATTTCAACAAGGCATGGTCCTTGTCAGAAGATGCCAACTTACACAATGCAGATAGAGTACTCTTGTCAAGGTTGATTGCTGTTGGCTGCTGTCCTTGGCGCATGGTGTCCAGCAAGCCAAGCTTGCTTATCCAGAACATAAGTCTTTTGTAATCTGTCTGTCCCTTGTAATCTGTAATAAACAGGGGCGAATTCCCTTTTGAACCATTGCACTGGAAAATGACAACAGGTAGCTGCAAAAATCTTCTGATGGCCTTGTCTGTTTTATATTTCTGGCGAGGAAAAAACTTCTGATACAATGTGTTAACAGTCAACATGCTATTTTGCTGCAAGTGTTTTGCAATATCAACCAGGATAAGGCATTCTTTACAACTTGATGTATGGTGCTGTTGGCAGTACTTCATTCTACAGATTGGGAATTCCCCAATGGAAATCATCCTCTCCTTTGAGATATATAGAGATTTGTCTTCCCGACAACTATCAACGTCACTTAAACAGGATTTATTAACTTGTTCAAACTCTGCAAAATTGTTCAAATTCTGCAAAGTCTCTTCCTAGTTGCCAGCAGCACCCTTTACACTAAAAAAGGATGATCACAACTTTCATCACAGTTGTTGCACAGGAAACATTCTTATCAGAAATGACAGTGTCTGTAGTTGATGTATCTGGTGTAGAATTAGCTGGGATTACATCAGAGTCCTTTTTTGAAGAACTAAGGTATCCTGTGATCGTATTGCATGTAGGCTGCTGGGGAGCAGACAATGATCTTTTCTTTTGCCTCTTGCATTCTTTCTGTTTTTGAAGGATCAAGGTCAACTCTTCGTCAAGCTTTCTTTTTTTTGCTCGCAACTGTGAAACTTGCTCAGTAATATTAGCAATCCAAACTGATTAACATTTACATGCTTTTCTCTTTGTCGTACCAGCAGAGCTGTCTGGGTATTAACATCTTCTATGTCTTCTTGGATTGCTGTGATTCGCTTGTTTTTCAGGTCATTTGTAGTGTATGGCCGCTTTTCTGTACATGGAGCATTTCCAAATTCTTTTGATATGAATATCCTTCATCATGAACTGTCTTTCGTGCTAGCTTTATGAGCTTTTCCTTATCTGTCAACAGAGCTGGATTGTCCAAGGCTAACTTGTAGGATGCCTCATTCATTTCCGTGTAATATGCATACATTTTGTGTGTTGGCTCCATTTTGAGTGTGTTGAAAATTTAGCTTTTCGTCTCTATTTCAGCTGCGTCTACTGAAACATCAACCTTTCCAGTACCAGGAGCCTCCTCTGTGACCTAAACAGAGATTTATTCATAAATATAATTATTTGATGTAAAGATTACCACCCAAAAATATAACTCATTAATGCATGCACTGAGTTTGAAATGATGTTATTCATAATATGTACACTACTAGAGCTTGCCTGTAGACCTAATAATTCTGCTATATCTGGCTATATAACAATGTAATGATATTGGACACTTGACCTCCTTGTTTTCATCACATCAATGGGAAATGCCACCTATATAAAACTAAATAGAAACACATTATTGGTAAGGGCTTGCCTGTAGTTCTGGCCCAACACTAATTTTTCCAGTTGATTCTATCAAGATAGTTGCTTGGTAAGTTCTTGCTATGGACATATTAGCAACTGCAGCTGAAACAGGTGCTGAGGTAGTTATTTCTTGTGCAGAGGTTCCACCCTAACAAAAGAAAATCAAGTACATCTAAGTGTGACGTGAATTATCATTTGTATTTTCTTTTATTTATTATTATTAACAAATTCCATTTCTTATGCAAATTCGTTGATAGAATATTAAGATTCTTTTCCAGAGTTTTGTCAATTAAGACATGAATCTTTAAAAAGTGTATATAATACATTTCAAAAATATTATGATCATATTTGGAAGATAAATAAAAATAATAATATCGAATAAGGGATCGAGAGAATATAATTTTTTTATTGATTTGATTTTAGGACATAGAAATTAACAACAAAAAAAATTATAATAAAAACAGTGGAAATGGGAGCTGTGTTTAATAACACTAGCAAAACTTGTGTTAGCAAGTGTGAAGACTACGAACCTTTTTGGCAAAAAAGCATGCTCAAGTGGAATAAAAAAGACTAACCTGAGGCTGAGCTGTAGAATTTTTGGCTTGCTGTGGTTCAAGCACTATGCGAATTTTCCCCATGTGCTGAATTTCCGCTCCTTCAATATCACACCACTCGGACCACTCGTCATTGTATGCTTGAAATACAATTTTAACATTGTCATCCAGTCCAAAGGCCTCCCGGACTTTCTTTTGAACATCATCTCTTTCTATGATTACTAAAGCTTTGTGGCTTTCTTCAAGCTGAAACAATACCTATGGAAAGACAGCAATGAAATGTCACGATTCCAATTTCAAGCGAGGTCAAGCATGACAGAAATTCAATAATACCTGTTATTTGTCACGGTTATTTTGATGTAAATGAGTTCCAAACACCAATAAAACAATAGGCAAATGATTGAATACATGATAGATGCGATAAATTAAAACCACAAAGCGAAGTCTTACGTTTTTCACTTCTCCCGCCACCATATTGATTTTGCACGTGTGAAAATACTCAAAAAAAATCTTCTAATTTCCCTACCCCCTAGAGGCGTAATTGTGGCGTAATCTCGCGTAATTGCCCTAGTAATTTCCCCATATGTTCCCACTATCCCCGGGGGTCGGGGGGTGGGGGAAACAAATGACTAGTGCATTACTGAGTTTTCCCTATAATGACTTTCTTTGGCTTCACTGTATACCTATTGATCATAATATAAAAACGAAGCTCTGGGTAAATGAAAATAAATGATCCGCTAGGCTTCAGATTTATCAGCATTTTCTTGAGATTTGGCAAAGGAGGAGAAATCGGGTTTCCCACGAGCCGTTGCAAAAAAATATCGATTTGAAGGCGAGCACACGGTCCGAAATCGACTGTATTTCAAGTGGCTATTTTTCCTTATTCAGGAACAGAGAAGGTAAGTTAAATCGTGTTATGTATTGTTTAGACATTTAAGTTCAAGCTTGCATTACAATATCGCAGCTAATTTGCCTGAGAATGAAGAAAAACATACAATTGTTTGGTGTGGTATGCATGACCGACTCGCTTTGTTCGTTCGCAGTTTTCTAACGCTTGACACAAATTGGGCCATAGCGAGTTCAATCCTGGTTACATTAGTGTAAATTCTTACCTGCTGTTGCTCGAATAGTATCTTCTTCGAATTTTATTCAATTTTCCCTAAGTCCCCATGTTTTCAAGGAATTTGTGATCGTTGAAATTCACCTAAAATTGGCACCAAAAATGTAAACAACTGCACGATTCTTTTCAAGTAACTGCTTTTGAACGAACACTCGTTTGCCCTGTCGAAATGAACAGTACTTTAAGAAAGATACTGTTCGGTTCTCTTTGTGTAAGGACATCAAGTGGTCACAGAAATGCTTCCCTTTTAGTCGCTATTCAAGCAAACAGCAAATACATGGAAGAAGTAGAAGAAGAATCGAGTGGCAAGAGGCCACATGTTTCTACAAGAAACACTCCGCACAAACCTGACGACAAGCGTCGCAGATCGACTGGTTCGTTTCCCACAAGGGCAAAGAAACTTAACTTCCCAAAGAGTCCAGCAAATATTGTCAGTATTTGACGCCATTAAACAGTTTACAGTACATTTGAAACAAAATTATTTTGTAGCAATGCTGTTGATTGTCAATATGCCACTAGTAATGTGCAACCTCCCATCTTTTGGTACTTTCAAGATAGAGATAAATATATGGTGAATCAAAAAAAGAACAGCTTACTCCTACAACGTTTTAATTTTTCGTTAGTTGATGAATATGTAATAATTTATCCTGTGCAGGAGGACAAGTAGAAAAGTCAGATATTTCCATTTAACCAGTGTACCTGTACCCCATTCTTGTATACAGGTTAAGAAGTCACCACTTACCAGAGGAAAGCCATTGTTTTCTCCTCTAAAAGAACTCAAAATTAAAAAAAAGAACAGAAAGGCATGGTCCTTGCAGGAGGACACTGCACTGGTGCAATTTGTAGCCTTGCATAAGGATATGCAGCCCAGCAATGTTGAATGGCCAGCTATGAAACCCCAACATGAGTACTGGACTGAGGCAGCTCAGTACATCCAACAAACTACACAGACCGGCCATTTGAGAGAAGGTAATTTGGCTTCTTTAATTGTCTTTAAAGCTGTTGTCTGATGATGATAATATGAGAAATTTAAATAGTCCCTTTCTACAAGGTATTATCCTTGCAGGAGGTCCTCCTTTTAATGAGAATATAACTTAAACAGGTATAGGGGCGAACATGAAAACCTTGCGGTTACTTAAAATGAAACTTCAAGTTCACTAATATCTACTGCTTATAATTACTTTATAACTTCTCCTTTAGGCCTGTTGATTGTGTGAGGGGCTTTTCAAGGGAAACCCTTATTGAGCTTACAACCAACATTGAAAACCAGGAATACAGGAGGAGACAGAACAGTGAACTGGGCTATCCAGAGCATCCCAGAGCTGGTGTGACAGATGACCTTGAGACCCTTTACAGTATGTGTCATCGTTACCTAGGACCAGTGTTTACGCTCAAGCAGTTCAAGGAAAGGTGGCCAAAAACTGTGAGGTAAATAATACTGATTGTGTGACATTAGCAAAATGCTCAAAAATTCTCTGTGAAATGAAAGATAGTATGGTACAGTATTTTTAGACTGAAACAGATACAAAACAAATGTCTGTGACTCTTGGGATAATACTACAGCTCATATGACATCAGAGTAGCAACAAATCAATCAATGATTTGATTTGCCTTATTAAATAGACCATTTCAGAGTTGTCTTTTGCCTCTGCGCCAATACGAGTCTTCTTGCAAATCCATTCTTATGAAGATGTGTTTTCGTGCACCCAATTTTTCCTGCAAATCAAACTTAAACTTGAAAAGTGATTTGGTTTCAATTGACTTTTTTAGGGAATTCGCCAAACGTATGGACAAGGACTTGCCATTCTACTACTGGACTGTTAATGAACGGTTTCAAGATGAGGAACTCCCATCCTTTGATGAATGCCCCGAGTTTGATGATGACAACATCGATGCAAGGAATCACCCCCTGGGACTGCATCGCTTGTGAATTAATCAACGAGAAGATGGCTCTGTATTAGTTCCGGGCAGAGCTATTTTACCAGCTATTTTACATAGGGGAACCCTAAGGCATTGAATGCATCGCCCAGAAATGGGTGCCCCTCCAGTTCCCTATCACATGTGGATCAATTAGAGATTCGCTCAAACAGGGTTTAGTTGACCATCTCATATCTAACTACCAGTGTTAGTGACTGTCTGGTTACACTGTGATTATATGTTGGTTGTACAGTGGAATCTTGAATTTTTGCACTTCAAAGAAAAGCCACAAGCAGCATTAATATAGCACTTGGGGGAATTGACTTTTCTTTTGTTCTAGAAATGGATGGTTCAAGATAATTAAATTCCACTGTTTATCGGTAATGCATAACTTACAAGTCAGCAATTGTACAAGTATTGTTATGTGCGTCCCTCAAAAGTTACTTTTTGGCTGATTTCAAAGAATTCATTTATATTTATAAGTATTTAATAATTTTATAAGAATTGAGAAGAGAGTTTTCCACAGTTAAATTAATATATGCTTTAAGCTTATTCCTCAAGGAATAAGTACTGTAGATGCGGGGCTAGGGCGGGGAAAGACAAATGCTGTGTGCCTGTCATAGAAAATTCAACCTCTCTGAGGGTTTAATGTGGAATGTACTTGTTGTTGGAATGAGAATATTGGATCAATGCATGTTTCTGGGAAACTGTCCTACCCCTCTCCAAACCTAGCATTTTGCTGCAAGCATGAAGTAAGTGTTAATGTTAGGTTTGGGGAGGGGTAGGTGGGCAGTTTCCCAGAAACTTACATTGATCAAGAATATTTTAAATGACAGCTGGTTATTGGTTCTCTTCATAACTAACAACGAATGAAATTTCTAATTTTGGACACCCACTCTGTGCA
>NC_090888.1:33448791-33453791 GCF_036669925.1 Montipora capricornis | reverse complement strand
ACTAGCAAAGAATTGGAGAGATTAAGAAAATGAAGAAAATGAATTGCTTACAAAGTTAAACGCCAGAACATTTTAAAAATACATTTAAAAAAGCGGACCACGTTTCAGCGCTTTGTTACGCCATTATCAAGTTAAAAAGTATAAGGTGTAATACGAAACAATACATAAAATATTTGCGGGTCCTATGGGTATTATTCCCAAGGAAACAAGAAAAAAGAATGGAAGTGTCAAGTAAACAGTTTGGCATGAATGGAGTCAGCTTGCGTGTTAAGAGAAGGCTTAATGTCCTTTATATACAACATCTCGTAGACCAAGCAGTCAAACTTGCTGTCACATTTCCTCAGAACTTTGAAAAGGTGGTCAATCTTTGTTCTGTTGTTGACATGCTGTGTTTCAAGGTGTTTCGAGGTGTTTCCAGATGGCTGCAAAACAGTGTTCACTTATGCGTTGATGTAAGTGTTGGGTAGTGAACCCGACATAATTTGCATTGCGCAAATCACATTGGAATAAGTAGCAGTCCTGTGTTGGTTGGTTTTCTGTAGACTTCCGTTGTTAGATTGCCACCACATCTTGTACCGAGGTACAGAATAGAGCCCTCATGTTCGAGTTCCAGAGTGCACGCTATTGAGTACTTGAAGGAAATCTGTCACTGATTGTGTTTTGGGCATTGTGACAAAAGTGTCATCAACATATCTTTGATAAAAAGACGGAATCATGTTCTTTTGTTCAAGTTGGTTTTGTATATGGCACATGAAAACGTTGGCCAATGGTGGGCCCAATTGTGAGCCCATGGCTACACCATTGAATTGGAATAGCTGGTTTGTAGTAGTGATTTCTAATAGATCCATCAGTGATGCTTTTGGAGTTGTGCACTATGCATCTTATTAAACCAGCCACCCTCGAAAGCTTTGTTGACGAGAATGTCAATCGTTTCTTTTAGAGGAACATTGGTGAATAGTGCAGACACATCGTAGAAGACAAAGATATGTTAAGTCTCAATGCTAGTGTTTTGAATGTCATCAATAAAACCAAAAATATTGTTGATACGATATTTGTTGGTTGATAACGGCTTTAATTTTTCATCCAACCATTTCGACAGCGGGTAGTTGTATGTGCCAGAGTCTGATGAGATTGGTCTCATGCCATTATCCAAAGAGTGGAAGAAATCTGCTTGTAACTTTGAAAGAGAACTCGTTGAAGAGGAGTTGAAAGGGAAATTGTCCCAGCTCAAACAACTGAAGGAAGACTTCACCAACAGCCTTTGTGACCTATGTGAAACTTGCTCGGTATTCAAATGTGTTGTCATCATCAAAATACTTTGATCGTTGCAAAGAACACAGTTTCAAGACTTGAAAACTTTCTCGACTAATATCCAAGGACACTGACATAGATGAACACATCAACAATCTTTAATAAGCTTGTCCTATGCAGAGGTCTCAAATTTTCTCTTCCCCAGCAAAGATATTCGAGCCAGCATTGAAAAAGCGTTTTGAAGATTAGATCCTCTCATCAAAGAGATCTGGCATCTTTTAAGTTGCATTCAATCGCACTTAACTACATCGCAAAGAAAGGCACTACTCCACCCAAAGCACTGCTGAGAGCCCTCAATAACCTTAAAAGAAGAGATGATATTATTATCTCCAAACCAGACAAGGGATGTGGTGTTGTTGTGATGGACAGAGACCAGTATATTCGTCTACAAAGTGAGACCTTGATCAACGACCTACGAAGTTTGCACATATTGATCAACACCGTCAAAATACCAGACCTCCTAAACATTTCCATGCACTACTAGAGAAAGAAAAACAGCTTCATGCGATGGTACACAAGATTCTTCCCAAAGCCATGGCTGAACAACTTTGCCGTAAAGGTTCCAAACTTGTGCACCTGTGTGGCCTCCCCAAAACACACAAAGAAAGGCTGTGCATGAGACCCAACTTATCAGCCTCTGGCACGTACAACTACCCGCTCATGATGGTTGGTTGCCACGGACTTTTTTCCCGTTTGTGTAGGGCTCATTTTTTTCAGCAGTCTTTCCCCAGTACCTCTGAGAAATAACAAATATGGCAGACCAGGTCGAGCGTGGCAATTTAGATTTAAAAGCTAAAAAGGATAGATCAGAGCGAGAGGACATATTTTGGAACGCCAGCACTATAAAAATAAGGTTTTCTGTAGAGAAAGTGTGGCTTCAGGCTTTGAAGTTTGATTAAAACAAGCCAAACTTTGGAATGGGAGAAATGGATTCTCTTCACGAAGAGGTTTGCAGTAACAAGCTGGAACTTGCCAGACCCCTTATTGACTCCTCTTTGCGGGAGTTAGGGGGAAGCTTGAAGCTCAAGTAAACTCGTTCAGAAGCCACAGGGCTCATTAATCCCATCACTCTGTTTATCCCGTGGACAGTGTTTAGACACATAATGACTCTGGCTCTAGGATATGGTTGTGAAGTTGCTGTATCAGGGAAAGGGAAGAAAATTGACATTCTAATTGAAAAGCAGGCCTCCGCAAGAAAGATATTTGGCCATCTCGATTTTCTGCACAAAACTATTTGCATAAGAGGAAATTCAAGAAAGCTGACCGCAAATATCACTATGTCGGCCCATCTTCTGTGGTGGTTACAAGAAATACCCCAACATGACAAGTAATCGTGTGACTCTCTCCGCCTTTATTCAAAAATTTTGCCATCAATGGTCAGCTTAAAAAACTCATGAACAGTAGATAGGTGTGCAGTACCTTCCTGCAAAATCATGCCCGTACAACACCTAAATTTAAAAAATATGAAATGTATATTTGTCACTGGTTCATGTTACTTTCAGTTAAGGAAGAGTGGCACGGACTGCTGACATGCTGTTCTTGCTTTGTGCAATTCTGCTCCTTTCAAGCCTGTTTTCAAGTCCTCTTTACAAAAATAGTTCAAGAATTGAGTATCTAAGGCCAAGGGAAAAAAAAAACACAGCAGCAATGGGCTTTACACATATTTGATGTTATAAGAACAAATATAAATAAATAAATAAATAATACTTTAAGAGGATCTTCCATCATGGTTTTTCAGATACTATTTACAAAAATGTTTCATAAAATGACTGATATTAAAATTCCTATCCAACATGATAATGTAATGGATTTGATGATAAAAATTACGGGCTGAAACATACTTATTAAAGACAACGTTTCGGTGTCCTCATGACACCATCATCAGGTCAAATATAATATTTTACAGATAACTCGAATATTAATGTTCAAGATTAAGTTCAAAGTCCCAAGAGGCTAGGTGAAACGTTTTGCCTTTATTGAGTCACTTTGGATATTCAGACACGGGTTGTGCTTGCTAATAAGGAACATTTCATACACAAGACAATCAAATTTGCATGAGCATTTCTTAAGAATGCGAAACATGTCAGATGTTATTGTTCTTGATTAATGTTGACTTTGGCTGTGATTGAATATTGAACCAGATCTTTTATGTTCATCGATCCGTTGGTAGAGATGTCGATGCGTGTAACCAACATAGCTGGCATCACACCAGCCAGATTCAAATTTGTAAACTACTAATTGTTCGTTGATCAACGCAGGCTTGATTTCTTTATGTTTCGAGAAATAAAGACTGGGCATAAGTCGATGTTTAACAGCTTGTGCACAGAGTCAGCTGATTTTTGTTCCTTGAACGGTAGAACAATTCGTACTGATTGCGGGTCGGGTGTAGATTTGCATGGATGTAATGAAATTGAAGATCATAGAGTGAACAAGATGTTCACGATATGCCAACTGTAGGAATAAGGTCTTGAGGCGGCTACACTCTTCATGAAATAATGACCAGTTAGATGATAGCTTGAAAGCTCGGTCTAGCATGGTAATAATTAAGGATTTATTATAACGATTATCAACGTGACTATTATAATGTAACAATAGACCCGTATTGGTCGGTTTCACGTATACACTAGTCGTAATATTCTGACCGTCTTTTCTTAGGACCATGCCTAAGAAAGGGATAGTGTTCTCAGTTGATAGTTCCATAGTAAAGCTAATCGATGTGTGGGGATCATTCAAAGCATGCAGAAAAGAATAGGCAGAAACTGCATCCTTCATGGTAGTTAAAGTATCATCAACATAGCGCCTGTAGTATGATGGTAATTTGTTCTGGAGCTTAAGTTGTTCATGAAGGTGTTAGCCATGAGAGGACCGAGAGGAGAACCCATAGCCACACCCTCCGACTGCTCGTAAAGTTCGCCATTGAATTGAAACAACTGATCTTTCGTTGCGATGTTTAAAAGCTCAATCAGGTCGGATTTTGTGATGTTGAGGTTTATATGTGGCATTAAACCAATTGTTGGTAAAAGCCTTTTCCGCTAGAAGACTGATAGTTTCATTAAGAGGCACGTTAGTGAAGAGGGACGTTACGTCATATGATACAATAATGTCATTGTCGTTAAATGAAGTATTGCAAACTTCTGCAAATTTGAATGTGCCGGTGATTGTATGTTCATTGATGGATAGCGGTTTCAGTTTTCCTTCAAGCCACTTTGCTACAATACTCGTCACATTTGTTGGAACACCCATCCTCGTTTCCCCCTTCCTCCAATGTTGATTTCCACAACTACTAGTAGTAGCCCGAAAAATTCTCACACAACATTGAATTGGGGGGAGGGGGATGTGGTATAAGCTACGATCTTGTAACACAATGATTCTGGATTATTCGTTAAGTGTTCCAGCTAAAAATGTCTAGCATTGTATGAGTATTGGTGTGCGTTGGTATGAAGCCGTGCGATTCGATATATGCCGTGCAATGTTCCAACAGTTCCAAACTCATGTGATAAGTACATTTTGTCCTCTGAAGACTTTAATAGGCTCTATTCCCAGATGGACTGACATGATTATCAAGTGCAACGGTCGGCGTTGATTGACATATTTTATATACCAAGGAGTCAGAATAGCTATGTAAATATATTACAGCCCCTGAAGACGTTTCTTTACGCGATAGGACTGACTAAATCAGTTCTAGCAAA
>NC_090888.1:33441291-33443791 GCF_036669925.1 Montipora capricornis | reverse complement strand
CACCATGGTGAACCGTGCCGCAATAGCAGGAAATGTTACGGGATTATTTTAATTTCACATTTACAAACTAGTTTAGATTACAACCTCGGGATAGGATGGTTCTTATGCCCGGAAACTCTTTCCCCCCTTACATATCGAGCTAAAGTATCTGGTGAATCGCACGGTGAATCGTTGACAATCACTTCTCAATTGCAATTTGCATACATTAAGTCCATTTTAATTTAATTATCCTGTAGATTCTTCTTGAGTTGGTACCAGCTCCACATCGGCACCACTCGATATATTATTAAATACACACCGAACCTCACAAGATGTCAGCGACCCCACCTCTCTAGCTTTATTCCCTTCGCTAACCGTTGTCACGCCTTCAAATGCCAACATCAGTACCAGTGCAAGGAAGATCGCCCTTATTTCGATCGATTCTCGTCTCGATAATAATTAAAGCCCCGATGTCATGTGCACGCTACGTTAATCAAAGTACACAGTGTCAACTACTTTACATGGAAACGCGGAAAAACAGCGTATTAAAGATGTTCCTTTACACGCCACATAGTATTTATAAGTATTTGGCCTTCAAAAACTCTCCAACACATATTCCTTGATTATCATCATGTTCAGACCAACTGCCCACCTTTTTTAGTACAAAGCATGCAAAGAGACAATCCAGTTATCTTAGTAACAAGTTTACTTCTTTTCTAAAGAGACTTGACTTCTGATCTACACCTCTACAGATTTGCCGATTTCCTTGAAGCAAATACAATACTCGTCACATTTCTTGGAACACCCATCCGCGTTTCCCCCTTCCTCCAATATTGATTTCCACAACTACTAGTAGTAGCCCAAAAAATTCTTACACAACATTAAATTGGGGGGAGGGGGATGTGGTATAAGCTACGATCTTGTAACACGATGATTCTGGATTATTCGTTAAGTGTTCCAACTAAATATGTCTAGCATTGTATGAGTATTGGTGTGCGTTGGTATGAAGCCGTGCGATTCGATATATGCCGTGCAATGTTCCAACAGTTCCAAACTCGTGTGATAAGTACATTTTGTCCTCTGAAGACTTTAATAGGCTCTATTCCCAGATGGACTGACATGATTATCAAGTGCAACGGTCGGCGTTGATTGACATATTTTATATACCAAGGAGTCAGAATAGCTATGCAAATATATTACAGCCCCTGAAGACGTTTCTTTACGCGATAGGACTGACTAAATCAGTTCTAAAAACTCAGGCTTAAACCATGAAAATATAAAGGTAATGAAAACAACACCCGTTATTAATTAATGAAAAACGACAAGTCTGTAATTTCCCTGTTAAAGTGCAAAACGAGTCCATTGTTTGTCATACTCGCCTTCTGACCATACCACGTTTACCTACATTAATTAGGTTAATTTATGTATGCACAATGGTGAAGTAACTCAATGAATGCTTTCCAAATTCTGCCCCCCTAATGCTTGTTATAAGGAAGAAATGTATGGGCTTGAAAATATGACAACGTAATTAGACTTTTGCAATCACTGGTCTGTGATGACATGGTTTCGAATCGTGAATCTCAACGGTTCACCATGGTGAACCATCGGTGAGCTGAAAGATAAACAGTTCCTTTCTTTAAACAAACGATTCACCATGGTGAACCGTGCCGCAATAGCAGGAAATGTTACGGGATTGTTTTAATTTCACATTTACAAACTAGTTTAGATTACAACCTCGGGATAGGATGGTTCTTATGCCCGGAAACTCTTTCCCCCCTTACATATCGAGCTAAAGTATCTGGTGAATCGCACGGTGAATCGTTGACAATCACTTCTCAATTGCAATTTGCATACATTAAGTCCATTTTAATTTAATTATCCTGTAGATTCTTCTTGAGTTGGTACCAGCTCCACATCGGCACCACTCGATATATTATTAAATACACACCGAACCTCACAAGACGTCAGCGACCCCACCTCTCTAGCTTTATTCCCTTCGCTAACCGTTGTCACGCCTTCAAATGCCAACATCAGTACCAGTGCAAGGAAGATCGCCCTTATTTCGATCGATTCTCGTCTCGATAATAATTAAAGCCCCGATGTCATGTGCACGCTACGTTAATCAAAGTACACAGTGTCAACTACTTTACATGGAAACGCGGAAAAACAGCGTATTAAAGATGTTCCTTTACACGCCACATAGTATTTATAAGTATTTGGCCTTTAAAAAACTCTCCAACACATATTCCTTGATTATCATCATGTTCAGACCAACTGCCCACCTTTTTTAATACAAAGCATGCAAAGAGACAATCCGTTTATCTTAGTAACAAGTTTACTTCTTTTCTAAAGAGACTTGACTTCTGATCTACACCTCTACAGATTTGCCGATTTCTTGAAGCAAATACAATACTCGTCACATTTGTTGGAACACCCATCCGCGTTTCCCCCTTCCTCCAATATTGATTTCCACAACTACTAGTAGTAGCCCGAAAAATTTTCACACATTGAATTGGGGGGA
>NC_090888.1:33413791-33423791 GCF_036669925.1 Montipora capricornis | reverse complement strand
TTGAACTTAAAGCTTCGACGGAGAAGAATGAAATGCAAAGTTGTTCCCGTGCTTTGTGAGCTTTTGTCAGTTGTTAAAGTATGATTTCCCATGCCGGTTTTGTGTTACAGTCATCTTAACTTTACGAGTTAGGAAATGCTGTCCACGTAATAACCACAGTTGCTCGGAACCGTACATGAAGTATATCTTTTGGACGATTTAGTGTGTAGTTTTTATGTTCTGACTGTTTCTAATAAATGTCGCCATGCATGGAGGAGTTAACGCTCATAGTTGCATCAGGGAATCATTTAGGGCAAGATGGCGGGAAAATCAAAGATTTGTATTAGAATTTAAAGCCTTTTACTTCTTCCTGAATTCATATATTTTAGATTGCTCTCCTTGAAAATAGTAACTTACGAGTTCAAAGAAACAATACACTAAATCTGGAATGCAAAGATTTCTGTGATCAGTTTTTAGAAAACCTTGATTTTCCCATACATTTTCTTTAATTCGACAGTATCAAAATTACAGAAAATGTATGGAAAAATTGACTTTTTCAAGAACTGATCACAGACTTAAGGGACTTTGTCTTCTTGTTGTTTAATTATGCAAAATATAAATCTTTCTTTGTGGATTCTTTACACAGTCAAGAGATGGCCCAACCAGGTTCATTTTTTGGACACAATAGAAGATCTGGCTTTGGAAGGGAAAGAAGCAGTAGTTCAACTACAAGCTCAGCAAGTGCATCTAAGAGTGACACTCCCCCAAGTAGAGCTGGAAATATTGTCATATCGTCATCTGAAGTAGGAAAGATATTTGATGCAATAAACTCACTATCCAATAAGATGAGTACGCAAGAAGAAATGTTAAAAAAACTGACAACTGCAATGGAAGATTTGGAAGATGAAGTGCAAGAACTTAAAGTTAATGAGAAATCTCTGCTTGAAAAAATTGAAGTGTTTCATGATCGTGAGGTGGTTGAAGATGGATCAAAAATTCCGCCAGAAGTTTCAGTAAGTGCATACTAGAGCAATTCCTTCCCGTAACACACCTTGAAGTGAATTAAGACAGTCTCCTGATTATTTTGTCTCCTCCCTGATGCTCACCCACTCGGTACATTTGAAACTAAGATATAATTATTGCCTGTTATACATGTAACAGTATGGTAAACCATAGTGCCAGCTTGCAAAATACTATAGTATATTTTGACTTGAGCACTTCTCCTAAAAGTTATTTTCAAGTTTTTTTCTGTAATATATATGGATTTTTGATTATAAATTTGAAACAAAGAAAAATAAAATTAAACTGTGGATTAAATTTAAGCACAACATGTGCAATTTAGATTTGCTATATCCACAGTTTTTCAGGTAATGCTCAACTTATGGTTAACAGGCTCATATTCATGTCTATTGTTTTTTCCTACAGCTAGCTGAAAAAATCTGCTTTGGTATAGTTTCTTAACTTTACATCCAGTTCTTGAGGAGATAATTTTACAAGTGGCTGTCTTTCATTCTTCAAGTCCTGAATCAATGTCTGTCATTTTTGGAGATGTTTGTGTTTGTTTCCAATCCATAAACTCAGCAACATCAAAGGCACAAACCTCTTAGCCATTGTTTATGTCCATTTTGGTTAGCTTCTCGGAAATGTCATACTCAATACTAAAGAAAGCAAAAGTGAAGTGGGATGGGAAGGAATAACTTCCTACTGCAAAGGCAGGTGTTGTCATAATAACACAAATACTGTAGGTTACTGATTGGTTGATAATAACCACACAAAATTTATTCAAGTACAACAAGAATTGCATTAACTGGGAGAAGGAAATTGCTTGTTTATTTAATTGCGAGAATAGACATCAGGTAAAATTGATTAGAAAACAATACAGTAAATAAGCCTGGTGGCCTGTGTTAGTAATTTGATACAAAAATGGGACTACAGTGTACCTCCAGGCGAGTACTTTCTCTGATCTATTTTTAATTTTTCTCCAGCCATGTACACTTCTTCTAGATATTGTTCTAAAATTTCCTTTTCACACCATAAGATGATGACACGATTGCATAATGGTAGACTCCTGTATTAGCTTAGAAGCAAAATTCTAAGATTAATGGAATAGGAATGTTGCAAGCTAGCTACTAGGTCTCCAGCTGAGAAGGCAGACTAAAAGAGCTAGTTCTCATCAGTTGGAGACTCTTTGTTTGTCGCTAAGAGTGTGAGGCTTGTTATGTTTGTCAGGTTTATTTTAACGACAGGTGTTATTGATTATGGCTGTTAGAGTCAGTATGTATATACCGTAAATGCTCGAATTAGCGCCCAGCTTCAAATAAGCGCCCCGCTTCGAATTAGCGCCCCTCCTAAGGTTCAAAATTTGTAATAAGCGCCCCCCTTCAAATAATCGCTCCCCCCCCCCCTCCCCCCCCATCCCCCGAGAAAAAATGAGTTTTGGTACTCGGTACGATATACATGTACGAGACGTATACGGTCTATACGGTTCTTTTAATGAAATGGGACATTGTTAAATCAGATAGTATAGACAGTAATGTCCTTTCAAAGTCGCACGGGTTTGCTTCTCATTTCTTTGGTAGAAATATCCATGTGAGCACATAGCTGCTTCACTTTATTAAGTTCCTCGTAAAACTTTGCTCCCAATCGCCGGCTTCTTGTTACTGCCTCAAAAGTTCCTGGAATTACGAGGCCATTTTCAAGTTTCCTGCTTCCAGTGACTTCAACTACCACCTGATTATCCTCATGAGAAATTGATAAACAAAATAAGCGCCCCCCTCTGAATTAGCGCCCCCCTCTCGTCTTAGAAAATTAAATAAGCGCCCCGGGCGCTAATTCGAGCATTTACGGTATGTAACTTGATACCACATCTTTATTATTAGTATTGCGGTTGTATTTTAGTAGAGTATGGTTTGGTACAAACAAAAAATCCCACTTTGTTCACTTTAGGCAGATGTACATCTTCTTCACAACATTAGACAGACAATACAAGCCAGAAGAAAGGTATGTTTCTTTTCCTGTGCTGTGATTATCCAAAAATAGTTGAACTGTTATAATGTAACTTAAGGGGACTTGCTACAGTTTTCAGATATAGTCCTTCCTAAATCCAGTGTTGGAAATAACAGTCGGTCATCGGACATTGTCCGAACAAATTTTGAAAATGTCCGGCCAATTTCACATTATGATCGGACAAGATGGCCGAACATGTCACCAGCACATCTTGAGTTCTCTTCTTCAAGGTGCTGTCAGTCAATAAAATAATTATGTCCGGTCCAATTCATCAATTGTCCGACCAAAAGGAAGATTTGAAAGGACATATGTCCTCTGAAGAGAGTTATACAGATAGTAACTATTATCCTTGATTATTGTTTTACTCTCCTCATTCAATAAGTTTTAATAACCAATAACCAATTATTGGTTTGACATTTCTAGTGCTCTCTCACCACACAACATGTCTGTGCGACACCATCTGGAAGAGCAGATAGCTAATGAAGATAAGGGATATGCCATTAAGACAGTCAAGCGTAAGTCTGATCATGAAAAATAATATGGTATCTATTGTTGACTGGCATGTGGTTAAGAGACTGTACAATAATGGGCCCTTGTCTCACAGTGGCCAGTTGATTTTTTTTACAGCTGCAGATGAAATCTTTGGTGATTTTCTTTAGCTCAGCCAAAAGCAGCTGAGCTACCATTGCTTCAGTCTCTTGTTCTGAACAGTTATCAGAAAAAGTGACTCATTTTTCATAACAATGGCAAACATCTTCCAAATTTGGTCAACAGTTGCTGGTTATGAACAATTACAAGGCTAATTAAGTAAAGTACGATCATCCTGGTGAGTGCAGTCCTGAGAAGGACTGTTTGGATCTGTCTAAGGTCTGTACGCGCAAAATACATGCACTGGGATTTTCTGTTTGCCCTAGAGCAAAAGTTAGGTGCCAGGGGCCACTGGAGTCTGCTAAAGCAATTAGCAAGGGGATTTTCCAATAGGCTTTTTGCATGACTTGATCATGTGATGAATTTGAGGAAACACTAAAAGTAGCACGCTTGCATGGTAATATCAAAATATTCAAAACTGTCATGAAAAATATTTCCTTAACACTTTGACACCCTAACTGGCCTAAACTAGTGGCCTAGACTATTTTACTCTGTCTAATGCCAGACAATTTGCACTACACGCTACTTAGGACAACTTGCCGATTTGTCCTCAAACTTACCGATTTGTCCTCAAACTCCCATGGCCTGCTCCCGTCTGGCCTTGTAGCTCAGTCGGTAGAGCAAAGGTGAACTAATCCGAAGGTCGTGGGTTCGATTCCCATTCGGGTCAGAGATTTTTCTCTGTCCTTGGGTGTTGCATAGGAAGTTCCTGATGCTGTGGATCAGCGAAGGTTCTTCATCCATCACATGCACACAGTAGCGATGGCCTCATTTGAGTTCTTTCCATATATATGCATACACACGCTACTTAGGACAACATGCACTTGCACCCAGACAATTTTATTCATCAATGGGGAACCCCTGGGAGTCAATGAGTTAAGGGCCCACTGACGTATTTTTTGGGGTGCGTTGCTAAGGATGTAATGGTTAAGCAATTTGAGAGAATTTGGCATAATTTTTGTCAGTTTCCAACTTTTCTAAGTCAATGACCCTAAATATGACGTCCCATGGTCACGTGACCAATAAAAGAAAAGTCTAAATTTGTCTCCGTGCTACGCAGTTTGGGTATTTAATTGATGGTTTGATAATTTGTATTTGTTTTTGCATCCAGCCAAGCATGGTTTTCTTTTTATTTTGAAAAATGTTCTTTTTAAAGACATAAACGATACTGAAATACCCATAACTTTTTTTAAAAAGATTCTTGTAAAAAATCAATGCTTAGCTATATTCTGTATTTGGGGGTGAAACGTGCCATGTAAAAAAATTTAATTCAATATAAAACCGCCGCAAATTTAGCTTTTTTCTCAAACCGGAAGTCAGTTTCTTTGCGCATGCACAGTTGATCTGAGAAGGAGCGTGAGGAAGGGCAAGGAAAAACCTTCGATGGAAACAACAGTTTGTGTAGTGACTTTTGCTTGTGGTGGGTTTTCTTGTCAGTTCATGATATGATGACGTCAGTTACCGGAAGTAACATTTCACTTCCTTAGCAACGCGCGAAAAAATCCGTCTGTGAGCCCTTAATCACTCACTAAAAAAACTGTCCCCATTAAGCATTTCAGGGCTGAAATCTCCTTTTAATTCATAACATGCAATTTTAGCCTTTAAATGCGTAAGGGAAAAGATTAAAGACAGTTTAAAATTTTTAAAATTTACAAGGATTTGTATGAAACACCATGCATGCATGACTGGATGGCAAAAGTTGTTTGTCTCATACAAAATAATGCTTCTAACTTTCAGTGGCCGTTGCAATCGCTCCTTTTGAGATATTCGGCTAAAAATTCTCAGGTTACCTAATTTTAATATGCTCTTTCAGCTTGGGCTAACAATTTTTTTCAAAAATGAACTGTTTTCGTATTTACCAAAAGTTGATCAAGTGATCAGGTCAAGCAAAAAGCCTATTTGAAACATTTGGAGAAATATTTTGAATGAATAATATTTTAATTGGCAGCCTTTCATACAACTCAACTCTGGCAATTAACTACTGCAAAATTGTGTGCAATGGTGTTGTCATTTTGTGGTACTTAAGGTTACTTTACTTTAATAATTTCACATAGCAAGATAAATACAAAAGAGCTTTCAGCATGCATGGGCCCCAAGGTGAATCATATGCAAGTGTGGTAAGGTGTTCAGGTTAAACTGCAGATACACCTTAATAAACCATATATCAATAATTTAAAGGTTATTGAACTGGCTTTTTTTGTAACCCAACACTTTTCTTAAGTTGAATGATCATACAAATATAGATACTCTTTCAGCTAAAAGTCAATGAATTTGTTCAATTGACCTAAAATTTCTTAGAACTTTGTTGCTAAAAGGAATTTTTGTATGAGCATCCAAAAGAATTAAACAAATCAATAAATGAAATTCAAAAAAGTTAATTGCTTTGAATTGTACCTTTGGTAAGGTGATTCAGGCACTCGCATTAAAAAAATCATTAAAAAGATGACAGTGCAATATATTTTTTTTAAATCTTGGTCTGTTATGTAACATAGCAGTTCACTAAGCTTAATTTGATACAGGGTTTTAGGTTTCTACAGGTTAACTGAAACACACTACACCACTTGCATGTGAAACACCCTTGAAGGTATCTGGTAACCTTAAGTTCTTTGCAGATACTCGAAAACCTTAAAAAGCTGTACATACATGCATGCAGCTGACTGAAACTATGGATGAAGCTGGTCTGATTTTATATTATAATTAAAATGACACTCTTCACTTTTATTTGCAGGTGCCATTGTTAGGTACTACGAAACAAAAAGAAAGCTTTATCTACAGTCACTTCCTGAAAACCAGCAAAAAACGAAACAGACAAGAAAGGACAACAAAGTTCGTTCAAGAAGGAAAAGGGTATGTTGACTTGAACTTCTTTAATTTTTTCTGCCACTGTATGTGTAAAAAGCATCAACTAATAATAGTTATTTACAGTGACAAATTACAGTTAATAGTAGTTTTGACTTCAAAATGACCAAGTGCATCACTCATAAGCCTCTACAGAATATTTAATTGCAGGCTTAACTGTCTTAACAGCTGAAAGTTACTGTTTTAGTTGCAGCCTAGTTGGCCAGAACAGAAACTGTGACAGTTGTTTCCTTTGTCAAACTTAGTGTAGGTTTCAATATATATTTTTATCACCTTTTATTACTACGTAACCATTTTATAGCATTTTATGTTAAATGTCATTGGGCAATAGTTTTTAATGTCATATTTTTTTATGTAACCAGGATCCTTTTTTTAATTTATGTATTTTTTAATAGTTTTATGTCAACAGGCAATAGCTTTTTGAGCAATCGAGTCTATATATATATATATATATATATATATATATAGATGTATTATTGTATAGTGTCTCCAAGTAGTGTGTAAACACTAGAACAAATTGACACTTACTCACTCAGCAAAATATTTCACCCTAATAAATTCATTTTAGAGATTTTTCCTGCAATTATTACTGGATTTAAGACTTTAGGATAAAACCAAATCCTAGTACTGTACATGGCATATATATAGCCTGACTTAAATGTCAATTTTAAAATCTCTTTCAGCTTTTCAGTGCACGAGTTAAAGTGGCGAGGGGCCAAGAGAAGGAGTTGATGCAGGAACTCAGCTATGACTTTGTGAGTGACGAGGAAGATGGACCAGAGGGAAATTGGATCATAAGGTCACCAAGATGGAGGTCCCCAAGGGCCAATGACTTGATGAGCCGTCTACAAAGAAGAATAGATCAGACAAGAGAAGAAGAAGTGCGGCCACGTGTGCCAAGAGTTGAGGGACCTCTCTCAGAAAGGCCCATGCCCAAGGTTCATGTACCTTGGGCCTTAGGGGAAGAGGCTGCAAGAGGTTATGCTGAACCCAACTCAGAGCCAGAGGAGGTGCCGACAGAAACTCCTGTGGCATCACCACCCAGGAGGAGAAGAAAAAGATACCATTGTTTAAATGACGACTCCGAAAGTGATTAACTCTTTGGGCTTTTTTTAATCAGTCTATTCCTTAACGTACTGTAATAGCAATATTATTACTATATAAACATTGAAATAACATCGATTTTTTTTTTATGTTGGAATGAAAAGGTTCATCCTAAGTAAGTGCATGTATTTATAAACTAAAGATGATTTGCTACGCAGTCATTGCTATTCAGTACTGAAACTTTCTTGTATTGTTTTTAAGAAATTAAGGTTAAACGAGACAATGTCATCTTTTTTTGCAATTATCTAGGAGGAAACTTTTAATCAGTGGCAAATGAAAAACCAGGACAAAATTTTAAATGGCATTTTTTACACTAAAAATTAGTTTACAGTGCGACGCGCCTTACCGTGGCCAACTAACAAAGTTTTTTTACAAATTGTCCGCCAATCAGGATGTGTGAAGTTGATTGACAGTTACGCCTTTTTGCAAAGGTCGCACAGTTGTAGGTTGAACACCATTGCATGGGTTGTTGAGTTGACGTAATTACACGTAATAGTCAAATGTGAAAGTTTGTTGGGTGACCACGGTAAGGCGCGTTGCACTGTAAAAGAGAGTTTTTAGTAATGATAAAAATTTCTGTGTTTTTTTCCTTTATAAGAAACTAAATAATGCATGAGGCACTTCACAGATCATTAAAATGCAATTAAGGTTTCTGGACTCCTAAAAAAAATTCCCCTATGATTTACGTAACAAGACCTCATTGTTAGCAATGCGTTAAGCTCAAACCGTTTAGTTAATACACCTTATTCCAAAATGGCCGCCATTTTAGTATTCTTTTGTTTCCATGCAAATTGGTCCTTATGGCCTCACTTTCAAACGTCAAATTCAAAAGAATATTTAACCTTGAAAGGGCCAATTTGCATGGAAACAACGGCCATTTTGGAATAAGGTGTATGAATCCCCGAATAAAAAGGCAACGTTTTCAATAATATCGAGATATTCAACTTACAAGTATTGTAAATACTGTATAACTTAAATAAAGTTTTGTTGGCTGATAGTTACAATGTCTTCATTCATTGAACTGCACGAGACAGAAAGTAGTCGACGAAGACGTTATTAGGGCTTCGCTACTTGTCCATTCCTTTAGGAGAGCGTGACGAAGCCCTAAGAACGTCTGCGATAGAGGTTTGTCAAAAAGGAGACTCCTGTAATCCGCGTAGATAGATCTAAGTAAAGACCCCATGTGAAAGGGGAATCCTATGAGACCAAAGCATATAAACGTCCCAACAGCGTAAACATCCAATAAAACATAAAACAAGTTCATGTTCAAGAATATGCACACTGAATTTCAGGAACGAGATATAGGCATTGCTACTCTTGATCGTAGTTGTTCGAGTTTGAATACTGCAGAATACCAAATTCCGCACTGTTATGGGTTGGTGCACGGTTCGCAAATGCAGCGAGCACTTGAGATGTGCGTTAGTATTCAGGCGTGTTCAAGTCTGCTAAACCCTTCGTCACTGTCGTATTCGCGTCGCATGCGGACTCGAATATTTGTTGTCATACTAAGATGTTCCAATGACTACTGATCATCATTGTTTGAAGCTAGTCAATATTGGTCTTTTTTAGAAAAGGAGTCGGGGTATGTCGTTTAGAATGTTTCAAAGTATTCCAAAGTATTCTATTTGAATTCGGAAAAACAGTCCGGATTCTAAGTAGAATATTCGAGGTGTATGTCGCGTCGTGCGTCCTTGCATACTTCAGGATATTATCGTTCACTCCACGTGTGCGTATCCGTATTCGGGCAAAGTCGGTCGCGAATATGTGCCTTTTTGCGCAGTGGTTGCTCCTATTTAACAATTGGTTCATGCTTTAGCATGCACTATCAAGTTATGGAGCACACGGGAAGTTTGGAGAGCATGAAAGAAGCGTAAGAGTTCCCCGAGGTAATAGCCGAGGGCAACTCTAGCTTCTTGAGTGCTCTCCAAACTTCCCACGTGCTCCATAAGTCGATAGTGCACAGCTAAAAGCATGAACCAATTGTTTTATAACATAGCCGGTGGAATTGTGCATCAATTGTGCATCAAATCCCGGCGCTAACAATAGCTGCTCGCGCGAAAAAAAAAAATCCTAGCGAAGCGATTTGCTGATGCTATCAGCATGCATCGGGATTTTGAGCACGCTTACGTAGCTTAGTTATAATTTGTCTTATCATATCTAAAGGTTGGTTTTGATCTCAGCCATGAATATGTTGGCAAAAGGGACGGCCATTTTTGTTCCCATAGCCATACCATGAGTCTGGAAATAATTTTCCCCTCTGAGATCAAAGGAATTTTTATTTTATGAAGCCTAGCGTTTTCTCAGATGGTGAAATGGGATAGGAGGATTTGTATTGTAAAAGTTACGCATAACAACGAGGCTGGACTTTTAAATTATAATTCCCATTCTATATACCCTGATTATC
>NC_090888.1:33406291-33408791 GCF_036669925.1 Montipora capricornis | reverse complement strand
AACCTCGACACCAGCCAAGCAGACTGGGCAGTCTGGAAATATGAGTGCATCCTCCCTGAGTGTTTTAGATAATTCAAAGTTAGTCTTATTCAGTATGTCTCTTCCCATGCATGTACATGTAGCCAAGTTTATGTTTGCATGGTTGACACTTCTCTCAAACATTTCAATGTGGAAATAATTGCTTTCATGCCTTGAAATCAGGGCAACTGTGGGGTGTACTTTGAAATGAATAACATCTTTATTTATTTGCTGCCTTTTGTACACAGGTAGTGTAGACAATAAGATTCACATGATTATATAAGTTATCTTCCCAAAAAGCTAAAAACAAATACATGTATATGATCTGCCCAATCATAGTGAAATTCATGTTTACTTGTTGTACATGCAGTATCATTTCATTTCAGTATTTTATGTATTCAAATCAGTTTTATTTGTATTTTTGTTTTTTCTGAAATGCATTTATCATCATTTGAAAAACGGTTATAAAATCAAACTTGTTTGAAACATTTCACACCTGTCCAACAGTAGATTTTGACGATCATATATTTTACAAGTTTTTAACATATACTTAGGCATTTATGTGATGTAAAGTTGATTTCAAAATGCTGCTTTTGTCAAAATGCTTCAGTTTCAACTGCTAGCTGTATAGTGTTTTGCATAGTTTGTTAAACTATAATTTCTCTTGTGTTGCAGTTATAGTGACAGAGACGTGGATGTCACAGGAGTTTTGGTTACATTTCATACTCATTGTGATCTGATTCACCTGGGCTGAATATTTTTGTCCAGTTTTCTGATATCTGTATTGCATGCAGGGTTACAAAATGAATGCAATACATTCATATCAGGGTAGAAAACCTGCATACAAACGTTTTGGGATCAATTTCATCCCCAGCTTTCAGTTTTTTTTTCTACATATACTGTACTTATTCAGCTATAAGCCGAGCGGTTTTTACACAAATCCTCACTCAATTTGGGCAAATTTGAAGCCGTAGAAGGGGTCTCGGCTTATAGCCGAGTATTTTTGATAAAAATAATTTTCTCAGCAAATTAAAACAGTAACAAATGAACGTGTATTCACTTACAAGCCGAACTAAATTACTTGTAAAATGAAGAGTAGTTGTTGTTGGTGTAATATGGATTTTTATTACTTGGTGCCTCGTAAAGGAGCCATTCGTGTTGTTATGTGATCGGGATCGATCTTATTGCTCGTCTTCTTCCTCACTGTCTGTCTCGAATTCGTCGTCCATTTCCTAGTCTTCACTTTTTTTTTGTTCTGGAATATTCTCGTCGAAGACTGCATCGTCTTCTGTGCCGTTGAGTGCGTTATAGAGGTGCCACAAGTCGTGAACGAACGTCTCACCAGCTCCTCGGGAATATCGCGCCAAGCCTGGTTTACCCATCGAAGGAAGGAGGAGTCTGGGAACGAGATTGCACCATCAACAGATCGTGTAAGCAATCTTGTCACATGACACCAAAGCAAACTTGAGACAAAAACGCAAGTTGATTTCTTCTTGTAGCAACATCCTCCGGCGATCTCGGAGTTATTTTCTACAGCTTCTGCTTCGGCGACTATTTTAAGTTTAAAGGCGAGGTTGTAAGGTTTCCAGTCAAATAACTTTTTATAAAACGCTTCGCTTGTACGAAGACACGTTTCCTGTGAGGTCAGTAATTGTTTAATAATATTCGTCACCTCACGATCACCTGGCTTGTTTGTTTCTTATCTTTCGTGTTCATTTGACTGCTTTGAGAATAATTCTTCAGTCAATGTCAATTTGTATTTTAAATTACGAAAATTCCATAGTCGATAATACACATCAAGACCTAAAATGGGTCTCGGCTTATAGCCGAGTATTATGCATTTACAATTCGTGTCAATCAAGTTGATTTTTTCCGTAAGAAGTTTGGGGTCTCGGCTTATAGCCGAGCTCGGCTTGTAGCCGAATAAGTACGGTACACATGTAACAACTTGCTAGTGTCTGTTACCTGTGTTCACAATAATATTAATTACTTTGCAGCCATACAGGGAGCCTGGAGTGTGCAAATAGCTTGTCACTGGCATACACACTCAAGAGATGTTCATACAGGTTTGTGAACTGTTGACTCTTATTTCTACTCAAGAAAACATGTCTTACTGACCCATGGTACTAGGCCAGGAAAAGGCATTAAAATTTTGTTCATTAAGGTTCTTCTGTTCAAGCTGTGTGAGAATTTTGACGTCCAACATCTGAAAATTTTAAGACCTACAACCCCGGACATTAATCGTTGGAACACTTGACACTTCAGGACACTATACCCCTTCCCCCCTTACAAAGTTGGGGAATACCGCGAGTTTTGCAGGAAAATGTGTGATCACCAACTGTTTTCAACTTTGTGAAGGGGAAAGGGGGAGATTCCCATAAAGTGTTCCAACAATTTTGACCGGGGTTGTCTATAAAACAGGAATTTGAAACATGTGGTCACGCCAAGAGGGCACAGAAAAGGAAGTTATTTTGCCGTTGTT
>NC_090888.1:33393791-33396291 GCF_036669925.1 Montipora capricornis | reverse complement strand
CAAACACTGTAATTTCTGACCGCTTTGCCTACCCGTCAAGATGGCGTCGAAAACCGTGATAAAGCTCATGCTATTGGTTGTCGGTTATAAATGTAATTCTTACTGTAAAGTATAATGATTTACAATTATGATTTTGTTAACCGAGGAAACTCGAATTTCATTGTACTGTGGAAACACCACAGTGAAAACAGTTCAGCAAATAACTCGACTCATCTGATTTGCTTATAAAAAAGAAGTATTCACTTGCCATTCTACTGTCTCTTAAATGCTAAATAGAACCTTAATTTAAATTTAGAAAGAAGGAAAGCAAGGATTTCAGTTTATTTTGTTACAATTTCTATGGTGGCTTTCTATCGAAAAGATTCGGGCGTTTCCGCATTGCTTTAATATCATGAATAGATTGTTAGAAACACATGGCATGGGAAAAAGAACTAGCGAAATACCTATGGTCTAATTGAACAGATTTGTTGCAAAAGTTCTTCAATAGTAGGCCTATTACCAGGGTTTTCGTCAGTGGCTTTTTTTACAAGCACCCGTACCTTCTCATAAAAACCTATTAAACACGACACAGCCTTCAGCATTCTTCCTAATGAGTAAATGTCACTAGCAACGCTGTAACGTCTTTCTTTTTGGACTTCTGGGGCTAAATAGACCTTTCTTGAACAGCAGGACGAACTTCGTTTTGAGGATGGCAACCCCAACTTGGTGCTTTTACCGAAATCAATAAGAATCGGGTCGTATTTCGCAGAGTCGGACTTTCTTTCCAATACTACATTGTTAGCTTTTATGTCATTGTGAAGGTAGCCTTTTGAATGAACATAGCTCAAGGTAGAAGCTATCTCTATAAACAGTGAAATACAATTTGTTGGAATAAGCAGGTTTTTGCTTGCTGCCTGATGAAGAGTAGTGCTTTCTTGGTTGATGCCATGGAACTGTAGAACAAGGAATAAGGGCAAGCTCTTTGTAACTACTCCAAACAACATTGGGAGATTGGCATGATCCCCCAATGCAGTTATAACCCCTGCTTCATGAAGAAGGTTTTTCTTTGCCCTGTCCTGTTCTCCGGCGTTGTTATTGTGTGCCATTTGCTTCACAATGACGGCGATCCCGCGGTAACTTGCTTTGAAGCATTGGCCAAAACTTCCACTACCAAAGGAATGTTGGGTTAGATACTCCAGATGTTCCGGTATCAATTCCTTAAAGTTGCAGTTGAATTCTTCATCTGACATACTCTTCAAATGAATATTTTTCTGACTAACAACGCGTTGAAAGGTTGTCTGTGCCAAAGATGGCTTTGAATGTTGAGTCGGCTTGCGTCTTGCGTTGTCTCCAAACGCCATTTGAAGCATTGTTGCTGATCTTGAACAATTTACATCCAAGAGGGTTGTTAATCGTGGTCGCTTCGCATTATTCACCATTTCTTCTTTAGAATTAGCCTCAAGCATGATAAGTCCGCTTTCGTTGCCTATCTGTTCTGCATCCAGATTTGGAGAAAGCGATTTCTTGTCTATCATTGATGCCCAGCAGAACTTCAGTATTAGCAAGCAGAGCCATATTACCCTCATTCTTCTGTTGTCGCTTTCGCTTTCTCCATTCTCTATTTTGTTTTCGTTTCTCCTCGGGAGTATTTTTTCGCGATTTTACTTCCCGTTTATTTGGTATTTCCTGCTGATCGGAGGCTTCAAGGTCCGCCGGCATTTTATTAAAGCATTCCCAAGCAAGAAGAGCGAAATAGTTGAACACTCACGTGTTCTTGCATCCGATCTCACAATTTACGAAACCTTCAGTGTTCTCGGGAAAAATGAGAGCTGTCTTATGACTCTTATTGAAACTTGATGACAAGTATAAACCGGCAAAGAACACACTGCAAAAGCAATTATCTGTCACATCGATGTCAGCAGCAACAGGATTATGACGCCTTACAGGAAAGCTGCCTGGCGCGCTCAAAAAGTGCCATACATTTTCTTAGACTAAAAGTCTAAGAAAATGTATGGGACTCTCCAGGATACTTACAGTGCAGACGATTTGCGTCCCCTCATGACGACAATGCAACCAAGAAAGGACCAACTTGTAACAAGATCCGCTCTAATCTCGTCCCCAGATCTCACTTTGTCACTGGAAATGTGAGATCTGGTAAACTTCGACAATACACCATTTTTCATTGACTACCAAAAAAGGTTGCGGCAATGCGTTTCTTTTTTTGTTGCTTACCAACATTTATTAATAGCATAGAGCACTATCTATATCATAGAGCAAAATATATGTATTTATAATAAAGTTTCTATATAACGCGCGCTCTCATTGGTTTAAACAGCGTGCTTTATGAGAGTACAAAGCACGGAACAAACGAAAGCCCACGCCATCATTCGCAGAAATGGCAGATGAATTTCCGAATTTTACCTTGGGTATTATTGAAGCTGTCAGTTAAAGGCTTGCTCAGATATTCTGTCAAGTGCTTTGGATGGAAGACCTCAACCGTCGCCCGGTCCAGCAGTTCTTT
>NC_090888.1:33363791-33368791 GCF_036669925.1 Montipora capricornis | reverse complement strand
TTAAACTTTCCAGCCTGAAGGTTGTCAATTGCAAAATTCTATCTTCAATATCAGCACCACAAACACGCAAACTTGTACAATTTGTGCCAACTGAGTTGAGTTTATTTATTTGGTCATCAATTAAGGCACTTAAAGGAGAAACAACAATAACAATAATAATTGAAAAAGCAACACTTGACTTGATTTGTGTTAATTGTTAATTTCAGTTTGCATTGTCCCCAATTAGTGCTTCACCGCTAGAATGACTCGACACTTAAATAAAGTTCCTTTCCTTTCCTTTTGACTTGCCCTCTGATGTAACATTTGTCTTAAAGTGATGGAAGCATATGGTAAATCAATGATTTTCCCACAACCACTTGGAAGGACAACTGAGCAATCTCATAATCGATCGTTCATAATAATCGCCTCTAGCGATTCTTTCTGTTTTGGCTGAAGTTGAAGGTTTCCTTGTCCTCTACCCAAAAGAATCTCTTGAAGAATAGTCTCGAAATCAATGTTTTTTCCGCAAAATCACAACAGACAGTATGAACATGCACAGTGATAGAAAGGCCCGTATTATGGGCCTCACTGCCACCGTGCATGCTCGAAATCGAACTTTACCAGATCTCCCTTCCGTATGACCGTGGGAGATCTGGGCTCAAGATTAGCTTCGATTACAAATTCAACTTTATCTTTGAGCGAATGTGAAAGAATGTTTAACACATATTAAATGAAAGGTGTTACAATTGAACCCACTGGGAACTCGCAAAAATCCGAGCCCCAGATGGGATTCGAACCCACGACCCTCCGTGATGTAGTACAGATGCTCTAAGCACTGAGCTACTGGAGACTCTATGCTGAGCAAGGGTGAAATGTGGGTATTTGACTCGAGCTGCATCACGCAGCAACAGAGTCAAATATCGACTGATGCTCTCAAGGTGACAGCACGATCCAGTTATGAGCTATGCTCTGAGTCAATATTTGACTCTGTGGCTGCGTGATGCAGCACGAATCAAATACCCACATTTCACCCTTGCTCAGTGGTTCGAGCATCTGCACTAGATCACGGAGGGTTGGAATCCCATCTGGGGCTCGGATTTTTCCGAGTTCCCAGTGGGTTCAATTGTAAACACCTTTCATTTATCATGTGTTAAACTTTATCTTTGTGTCCAAAACAGTACAGATAATTGTTATTTAATTGCAGTTGACAATAGAAATTCGAGTTTCATTCCTGAACAAAGGAAAAAACAATTAAAGAACTTTTAAGAAATATGCATGCACTTGAAATAACTCATCCGTAAAAATAACGAACAGTTTAGTGCTCAAGGAAAGAATTTGTCGAGTAACTTCTCCCCCTAAGTATGAGCTATCACTGGTATTCTGTTTTGTCATTGTCGTTCTCTTTCACTCTCCTTTCGTTTCTGTTCTAGACATAGGTCCTCCAGGCATCATGTAACCTTATCACAGCTTCTTAAGATAAGGCAAAAACTGCAATACAGAGAAAAAAGCAGAAAAGTTTACATCCGGCTGATGCTCGACTTGAATAACTGCGTAGCCACCAGTGTGGACCACAAATATCATGATATGTCAAACTGCATTGAAACCAGCGAAAAATACAGAAAGAAAACATCTTCCAAACCGTTGACGTCATGGCTATAAAACCAAGATTTCTCGCATCGATGGGTTACCATATCTTCTTAACAATGGTGCCACGCATGGAGCTCCACTGTTACCTCGCTTATGAAAGCAACAGTCTCCTGAAAAAATTCCCGCCCTTAAAGGAGAACTGAAGATAAAAATGGAATATTTTTTCCCTTGCCAAATTTGTAGTGCCTGGCTTAGTTAAAGCAAATATTCCAATATTTGAGGGATTCCTTACATTTTGACGTCTTTATGAGGCCAGAAAGATCTGTATTGATCACTCGATGGAAGTCTGCCATTTTGCCTGTACTATAGCAGGCTTGGACGCTAAGCGTGACATCATTGCGCACACTGACTTGAACGCGGGGAACTTGAAAAATGGTTCAGTGCGCCATTGTGCGCTGTTCTAATAGAACTCTCAGACACCAAAAGAGTTATAAGTTTTCATCGTTTACCTGTTTAAAATAAAGTCCTTCTCAAAGAATGGATCATCCAAATTTAGAAGGGAAAACTTGCAAAGTATCCAGCACTGTCATATGTTTGGATCATTTCGAACCCTCCTGTTTTGAAGGCATCTTGGCCACAGCGGTCGATGCGCCAGTTGCATGTAATTGATGAAATGTTAACTTTGTGACTCCATCAATTCCATTTATAGCCAGTGAGTAAGCTATGCTTTCTTTATTCGGGAGATTTCAGTGGCAAACCCGGCGCCGGAGAAGTGAACTGAAAAGTTGTTTTTGCAAGCAAATGGGAAACATCATTTCATAAATGGCAGTCGCGCTTCAAGCCGGGTTTACAAACTCGGCAACGATCACAAAGATGTTTAATTTAAGTTTGAAAAATCGCAAAACTACGAACAGAGTTATGTGTTTACTTCATACATGTTGTTCATTTCTCACAGCGCTCACAATCCACGTGCTTGACTGAGACCCATGATGGCAGTTTGCAGCACTTCTCTTTGGAAACACACGGTTGAAAAGCTAGAACGCTGTGTTACACAAACAATAGCTTGATCTTCCGGCACATCTAAGTTTAATAGATATTAACTGAAGCTTATATGAAGAGCTATGAGCATCACTAGATGTCTGTAAGCTTAAGTTTGTCAAATTGAATTGAAATGACAGACAACACAATAACCAGCTAACAGAACCTCGTAGTAATCAAGTTGTTTTTATTGCCTTTAATTTGATTTTGTGCATAGCTTCCTCTATCTTGTGGGAGGAGATGCTTTCCTTTTCTTGCCGTCACACCTCCCAGTTTACACAAAAATCACAGCTGCACCAAGTCGTATTTCCCCTTCTTGAATCTTCCCTTTCAGTTGCTTCCTCTTTCTCATATCCTGAACTTTATCGCATTTGTTCGAAAGAATATGGTTCAAGTTCTACCATAAATGTACGCGTATTAACGAAGAAGAAAGCGGAGTGTTATGTTGAGACAATAAGATTTTTGTGAAAACTAGCTACGTGCTTGAGCGCAATGACGTCACAACATGGCAGGAGATATTCCCTTTTTGGAAGTAACTGGAAGAAAACGAAAACAAAATGGCGGGCGTTCAAATTGGAAAAACAATCAAGGATTTTGGGCAAATGCAATGCCTTTCAAGATGAAAAAGAATTTTGTTCTTGTTTTTTTAGGTAAAGGACGTTATATTTCGACAATAATAAGACACAAAAAAATTCATCTTCTAGCCTTCAGTTCTCCTTTAAAACACGTCCCAACCTCTTTCCTATCATTCTGTGAATAAGGATGTAATGGGACATTTCATGCTTGATATATAGCGTAGGATTAGGTCGAAAAACGTGTGTTTGGTAGAAGGGATCGATCTCTGTGCTCAGTAATTGGGCCACTGGATTAAAACTGTTTAAACTACTTCAGCAACCGTCTGGACCTTTTTTAATGTGACATTTATTACATTGGTGGCAGCGGTGCGATTGTAATGAGCAGAAATGAGTGACGACAAGTATAAAATGCCCGAAGGTGCCGAAGACGGTACTTCCAGAAAAACTTACACCAAAAGAACAGCTGAAGAAACTTGCGAAGAGTGCATCACCAGAGGAGAGCTCCGAAATTCGCCAGTGAATACCTTATCTCAGGCTTTGAAGCAGAGTATGGCAATGTCTACGGAAACGGAATCCAAGAGGAACATACAAGCACCGCGTGTCTATTCAGTGGGTCAAAATTTCAAAACATGGCTGTCCCAGTTTCTTCAGGATGCGAATCTGGTACACATCAAACCATCACATCGTTGAGGGTATTTGCTGACCCTGCTTGAGAAACCAGCCTACAAAGCAGTTGAGCTCTGAAGCTTTCAGATTTGCTAAACTTTGAAGAATTCACAGTGAAGCTGGTCGAAAGATTTGATTCAGGCAAGACAAGGGACGATTATAAATTGCACTTGCTAGCCAGGTGTCAAAGGCCGAATGAGGATTTTGAAGGATTTGCCGATAATGTGATGGAATTGGTGGATAATGCCTACCCAGAGGCGGTTTATTCCTTAAAGGTGGAGCTGGCAAGAGATCAGTTTATTCAAGTAGTAAAGGTGAAAAACAGGTTCTGGAGACCGGGGTTGACAAAAGCAGTGCATCCGTACTGTAGCCACGATTTCCGTGTAATTAGTTTTCATTTGTTTTCTCCTTTCTTGGGTTGTTCCTATTATAGTTTTCCTAGTCCGTAATTAAGCCTTGCTTGTTTTTTGTCTATCTTTGTCACCCTGTAAGGCTCGTATTGTTCTTTGTGTCAGTTTCCCTGGTATTGTTTAGCTTTCTTATATAAGTTTGTCCATGTTGTATGCAAAACCGTTTCTGTAATCTGGAGAGCCGCATAGATCTTGTAAGTGTCGTGTTTTTCTGCATTTGCCTTCCTTTGATTTTCTATTTCTACCTTTCCTTATAATCTCATGTATGTACTCAGTGTTTCCCTTTAGTGAATCATCAAGTAAACAGTAAGATATCAAAGTGTGTGCAGAGTTGCTAACATTTCATTCAAAGATCTGGTGAATGTCATGTTGTCCGGTGCTGGCGAGCGTAGGCGAAGAGTGCTCTCTACCGACGCTGTTGAAAGCCTTTGCCTGAAGAACTCAAGATCGGGTTATCTGTCCAAAGTTACAGTGTTATACCGAGGCATTCAAGAGTTGCAACAAGATAAAGGAAATGTACAAGAAGTGTCTGAGATGTCGGCCCTTGAAGAGGCATTTGATAGCTTTCAAAAGTCTCATTTTCAGTACATGGCGACCTTAAGAAAACAACGTGAAGAATGGGAAGATTAAGGCACATTACTTTCGCGAGCATTGCCATAAAAGAGTAAAATTTGATTCGAATGTTAGACAATGGATTGACAATGCATCTAAGGTCCCCGAAATGTTGAGCATTGCACCTGAAGAT
>NC_090888.1:33353791-33356291 GCF_036669925.1 Montipora capricornis | reverse complement strand
AAAGACGCTCTACCAAATCAGCGAGTGTTGGGACTTATGTGGGATATGGAAACTGGCAAGTTTATATTTGATGGGGTTCTCAAGGACAAGCCCACAACTCGGAGAGGCATGCTTTCCCTTATAAGTTCCGTAGATGATCCGCTTGGGTTCCTGGCGCCAGTTGTCCTACCTGCAAAGAAACTGCTTCAAGATTAATGTAGAGAGAAACTTGGATGGGATGATCCAATTGGTGACGTTGAGAGAGAAAGATGGGAAAATTAAAAGGAAAAGTTGCCTAGTCTTGCCGGAATTACAGTAGACAGATGTCCGATCAACTTTGAAGAACTGAAATACTCCGAGTTGCATAACTTCGCCGACGCTTCTCAATTTGCTTATGCAGCAGTTTCCTACCTCAGAATGGTGGATTCAAAGGACAAGATCCATTGCGCATTTCACATGGGAAAATCTTGCCTAGCGCACCTGAAGTCTATGACTGTTCCGAGATTGGAATATGGGCAGCAGTGCTTGCCCTACAGTTGAATAAGGCCCTTAACGAAGACCTTGACATTGTGGTAACAGCAAGAATTAACAGATGAAGATCCTGAAGTTAAACATGACCTGCAACATTGCTGTTTGGTATTAACCAATCAAGAAGATCTTGACGTTTTTTCAAAGTTAATCCAGCGGTTTTCCTCATGGGAAAAACTAATTGCTAAAACAGACATGCTACGGTCTCTTTTAGAGAAAAACGGATATCGACTTACTGGAAGTTCGGATCTAGCACAGTATGTTTCCATGGAGATGCCAGAACAAGTTGGCTTGACAAGGGTCATTTTGGTAATTTTCAACGGCAGCACAAGACAAGGGGAGGCAATTGTGATAATAGTTCAATTCATGGACAATGAGTGGAACATTACGCGGCGGCTTGTAAGAATCTAGGTGTGTTCAAAGTCAGTCAATGTCAAGCAACTGGCACAAGTTCTGAATCAGTGCCTGTCTGTTGAATACGGAGTCAGAGGAAATTCATTGCTTGGCGCTATGCGAGACTGTGCTACAACAAGTTGCAAAAATAGTGGAGACACTTCACCTTCTTGGGGCGTTATTAATTTCCCTATTATCTCTCACACTGCAGCCCCCCTCCCCCCCTTATCAGTGTTGCTAGCGAGACAAAAAAATGTTGGGAACTTAAGCAGTCAACATTGAAAGGGGGAGAGGGGAGAGGAAGTGGGAAAGGTTTAAATTCTAGATACACCGAGTATTGGAAGTTAGAAAAGGTGTTTTTTAATGAAAGTGTCTCAACAATTTTGCAACTTGTTGTCTGAGTTGGTTGTCACTGTATTGGCGTACGGTCACTTTGTTTATTGGAACGGGAAGGCGTCTATCGTTTGCGTTTAATATGGTGTTTCCAAAAAAAAGGGTTTAATTCTCTGATCTGCTGTGAATGGAAAATGGCCAGCGATAAACTGGATTTTGGCGGGGTTTCGGTATGACGTAGTTTGAAGGCATTTCAGTGCTTTCTCTGAGTCAAGTCGAACATACACATAATTTGGTACATGGAAAGGTGTGATTTCCATCCTTTCGCTTTTTAGAGTACGGTAGGAATCTCCTGGAACCGATTTCGAAATAATTTGCCTTAAACACCTATATTTGGGTCGACACATGACATCTAGAGCACGCGCAACATGTACGAAATTAGCTGTTGTTTACGAATGAGAAACAGACATAACCTCTCCTTTAACTGCGATCGCATGCCATTGAAAGGGAACATCAACTTTCCGAAAAATCAATTCTTAGCAAACATTGTTATACAAAGATACATTTTCATAGAAGTCCATTTGTAACATTACTTATTGCTTTCGGGCTAGTCTGCTGCCAGAGAAGGGATCGGTAACACTTACTAGTAAGTCTTCTAAGTGACGTGTCGGGTACAGGCTAATTCCATGTTCTTTGGAATGACTGACTGAGCACAATGATCAAAAGAAAGCACCCGATTGTGTTAAATCCTTTGCGAGATTTGTTTTACAATGAGATACAAAAGTGAACAAATTTGTACCGGCTACACATTATGACATTTATATGAAACGGTCTACACGGTCTACCACAACTTTTCATTGAGAAAATAATATGATATCATATTTCTTGCTGTTGCGATGGTAGACCGTGCTTTTATGGTAGACCGTTGGTAAATGGAATAGACGATATGTACAGGATTTCTAACTGTGTGAGCTTTATTACAAATCACCTGGTAATGTATTGGATTGATTAGAGAAGAAAGTACTAGTTGAATTGTGCTGTTTCCTCGAAGATACGATTTTCAACTGTAACGGCACCATCCCGGTTGACGTCACCAAGAAACACAATAAATGGTATTGTGTTACATAATACGAGCCATGTGTAACTTTCGGAGCATCAGATCTGCAGTGCAAAATACTTTGCTTGCTTTAGTATTTGGTACGGAGTCTTCTGTTAGCGATGATAAGTCCAAACACTCGAAAATCGATGCTACCGTATGTCAATAATT
>NC_090888.1:33333791-33343791 GCF_036669925.1 Montipora capricornis | reverse complement strand
TAGAATTCATGTTGAGAGGGCAAATGCTCGGCTTAAAGATTTTAAGATATTAAGCTTTATTCCTTCATATTTACGCTGTCATGCAGACATTATTTTTCAGCTGTGTGCATCACTTGTCAATTTGCAGTTCCCACTGATCAAAGAGGGATGTGAAGGATATGAATTTGATTAAGCATTAAACATTTATAATATTAAATCATCTTACTTAGAAAACATTTTTGTTTTATGTCACATTGTGTGGTTCCAAAAAATATTCATACCTCCTCCAAAGATGGTTCTTTGGTTTGAATCTCCCCCGCCTAGAATTTTTAGCTTAGCTTCATGCTTTATGTAAAAAATTGGCTGTTGAGACCCCATTCACCTTGAAATTTCCAAGACCACCCTAATGGTGGGCATAGATATTTTCTGGAACTGCAAAATAGAGAAAAAATACTCAGAAATTTTCAAATGTCTTTTTTTCATTTGTTTGGAACAAAAAATCAGTTCCCATGATTAGCTGGCCTTGAAATATTTGATTTCCTCTGTTCACTTGATAGTAATGTAATGCGTCAATTATCAGAAAATAACTGTAATTGTCCCTCAACAATCTTTGGGAAGAGGTTTTCAAAATAAAACTGGGTGAGTTTTGTGATGTTTTCACTCCAGGCCTCATCCTTTGCTATTTTCAAGACAACTGCATCTTTACTTGTCCAGACAACAAAGTAGCAAAACTTCCTCCGACTAAAATATATTTCCCCTTGCACCTGATGCCAATAAACGTGGTCTTGCTTTAAAGCATATTGGCCATTTTCACATTTCTTTAGGCAGAAATTGGGTGAGGTGTTGACTGCCTCTTCAATAGTCATGTTTCTTTCCGTATAAGGGCATTTGGCCTCCAGAACAGATTCCTCATCCACGATCCCATCTGGGGAGGCACCAAGAATACCAGACAAATCAAGCCAAATTCCAGTTTCCTGGACAGTCTTTCCGGTTAGATTGGTAAAAGCTTTTACAGCTTCAGCCTCATTGTTTACCCCCCACTGCACTGCTTTTACCTTTGATAAGTCATATTCCCCCATGAGTCGTTTAAGAAGTGAAGGGGTGACCCTTTTAGCATTAAGAACAGAACCGAAATTGCTTGCAGTGAGCCGTCCTCGTCTTGCAATGTGCCAGGCTGGGTTGTCTCGTTGACCCACAGTCTTTTGGCTGACTTGAAGGACATCCACTTCAGTGATTTTAGCTTTGCGCACTAAGACATCCAGCTGTTGCTGAGCACCTATGGCTTGGAGGAAGTCCTCTGAATAGATGATTTCTTCAATGGTGGGTATAGATAATTGGGCTGGGGGCGCAGGTTCTGGACACATAAGCCAGCATAAACCAGTGAACCTCCCATATTCCTTCAAGCGAGTATAGAGGGCAGAGCGGTCTACTGTGGTGGGAGATCTAGAAATTGCCACATACTTCTTTGGCATTGGAAACATTTCTTCCACTGCCAACAAGGACAGGGAGCTGTTTGTTTTCCTTTTCCTCCACTGGCATTCAATATCTGTGCGCCCTATATAATGAATGCCATGTATAAAGAGAGCAGCTGCATGACTACATTTAAATTTCCCCCGTGGGCATTCACAGTCCGTCGATTTTATACCAAATTGCTCATCCAGGTATATCTATAAATGAAAATTAAAAGTATTGTAGTTCAGGCGATGTATTGTGAAACTTAGATTAGTTTAAGATAACAAGAAATTAGCTTGTCAAACTGGCTCTACTATTTAAGCAAAACAGCTCGTTGTACTTGAGAAATTGCTATGCCCTCAATCTAAAAATGTAAAATATAAAGGAAAACAACCATCCGACAAGTGGAATAACAGCAAAGATTTCCTCTGCTATTCACGATCGATCAATCAAATTCGACTTTCACTTACCGTGACTTTTTTCTTCATACTTGCGTGGACCTCTCCTCGCAAAACACCTTGGTTGTAAGTTACCGATTCAATATGGGCGGACTTATAATGATTTTCCCCTCGCTCAATCGATTTTTTCTCTTCAGCAAAGAAAGATAGCAAAGATGCGATCGTGAGCGACGCCATTTTGAAAACGGGCGTGCGTTTGTTTAGAACTGAATATTTTGCTCCCATGGAAACGTGACGTAAGGGCTTTAGGACTCTATAGGCAACATGAACGAAATGTTGGTATGACCATTTCTCAGATCATTTTACAATTCCCCTAGAAAATCGAGGCTTAAATATTTAAAAGTACTTCCACTTTTTGTATCCTAAGCTTTTCATTTTTAAGTATGCATTTCACTCGTAGTTGTCTGTGTCACATCACATTTCTTGACTGAAGACGTCATAACGCTTGTTTTTAAGATTGGGGGAACGTTTACCGTAAAAAACCCGGACAATGTTTTGCTTCAACTGCTTAAAACTACCATTAACGTATAATTATACCTATTAATGTGACATCGTTCATTTTCATTGTGACCCCTATGGACACTTATTATGTGATTTGAACTGTTTTTTTCCTTTAATTTTAATTTTCTGTTTCCATTAAGATAGGCATATCATTAAAGGGCAGAGTGATAAAGCATCGATAGGAGTACTAGAGCAAGGTAGCTTGATATAAGATGACTTTTCCATCCTTGCTTCCGATAAAAATTTAAATTGTTTTTAGCCATCAGATGAAAGAGCGAGTAGAAAACTAAGCATGCAGATTTCAAGTTAATGTCGATTGGATAAATGTTTCCTCGTAAAACAAAAATATGCCAATTTATGAACTTTGTCAAGCCTTAACACACTTGAGTGAAGAGTTACTTAGCTTCTGGCCAGGGGGTGACCCTGGAACCCTTAGCCTATACCAGAGCTGGTTCAGCTGAATTTTGCTACCCTGCACCACAGTAAACACCCCAAATCCTCCCTATCCTAGAGTAGCTGTTTTTCAGAAACTGCTGAGGTCAGTAGCACATTCTAGCCAAAACAAAACCTATACCACAACTGTTTCTCTCTCACATGAGGATTTCTTTATACTTGTTCAGTTTGTTCAGTCTTTTTCTGGTTTCCTTAGTCTAGATAAAATCTTCAACCAACTGGTCAATTCCGTGAAAATTTATACACTATTGAGTATTCTAGACACAAATGCTATGATTTATGTACCCTATCACAGAGTAAACTGCTTGAAAACCATACCCTTCACAGCGGCACATACCTATATAGCTCATATATGGCAGTAACCCCCCTCCCCCCTCCCGGGAAGCTTATGGCCCTGTGATGATGAAGATTCTTGACAATATCAACGGTGACAACCCAAATTTTTCATCAAAGGTAACAATTTGAACAAGTGCTAGGAAAGATGCAGTCAAAATGCTGCCAACAAGGTAATTGGCACGGTATTTAACTTCAGTTACAGAGAAGAAGTCATAAGGGTCAAATTTTTGTGATTAGTGATTAACAAACGAAATGAGCAGACGTGGTTTTCTTTGCCCCTTCCAGATCACTCAAATGGTGGCTTTAACTGTACCACGAGTTTGCTTATGTGTTGGAACTCAACCTGGAACAGTTTAGTTGTGGATAACTGTGTTATTCCCGGTGAAAATCGGATTTTAGCCTGTTTTTGGACGCTGCCTTTAGAAAGTCCAAGTCATGGTGGGTGGTCTTTGAACAATAAGACTAATGATGGTGGTCATTGTGTATTGTTTACATGGGCGTTGAAACCTTAACCCGTTACGTACCACACACGTTTCAGGATCAGAAGACACATGTGCCTGTGCTTGTACTATTCCAACTCAAGATCAACATTCCACCCATTGTTAATCGGAGATCTGTCTTCAAACGAAACCCTGGCCCTGTCAATGGAACAATACCAACAATCAGCTTTGTGCATGGTTCTCGTAGGTGTTGTGGATCATTAAGACAGCCTCAAAACTTAATCAATGTCAATTGTTTAGATCCAAACACTTGCTCTGGGGGCAATTGTAATCATCCACTGTCTTTTTGTCTATTAAATGTTGGATCAGTGAAAAATAAAACAGCTTTACTCCTGGATTACATACATGATTGCAGTGCCGATCTTTAGGCTATCACGGAAACCTGGCTTACTGACAAAGATGCTTCAGTTAAAGAAGAATTCTGCCCTGCGGGTTACAATTTCATTCACCACCCTCGAGCTGCTTATCGTGGTGGTGGTACTGGCTTAATTTTCCATGATTCCTTGCATGTCAAGATGGTTGATGCAGGTGGAAAGGATTCTTTTGAATTCTCCAAATGGCTTGTTAGTTGCCTGGGCTGTAGTTTGCGTTTACTGATGGTGTTCTGTCCACCTTATTCTACTGAGCATAAGGTTACAGTCATTGTTTTCTTCAGGGAATTTTCTGATTACCTTGAATCGTTTGTGCTTTCAAAGGAATGGATTTTAATTGCTGGTGATTTCAATATCCACGTCGATGACATCAGAAATGTTGATGCTGTAACATTCTTGGATGTTCTTGAGTCTTTTGGACTTCACCAGCACGTAAAGCAGCCTACACATGTTCTCGGCCACACATTAGATCTTATAATATCCCAGCACTCTGATAACTTGCTAAAAGCTCCACCTGTGAGCGATTTCTTTGTCTCGGATCATACCTCACTTGTGTGCAACCTAGCATCACGTATATCCTATTCAACGGCCAAAGTGATCAATTATAGCAAGCTGAGACAGATTGACATGGGGTCTTTTTAAAAAAGACCTTTCCGAATTCTCACTATGTCAACGCCTTCCAGATGGCTATTTTATAACATCGACTGAAGACTTGTACAAGCTTGTCCCTGATTACAACAGTACACTATCTAATCTGCTCAATCATCATGCTCCGCTAAAGACCATTAGGAAATGTCCTTTAGTGCCCTGGTATACGGCTGAAATCGGTGCAGACAAGCAACTTCGGAGTAAAGCTGAAAGAAAGTGGAGAAGGACTGGTTCACACGAGGACTCTATAGAAATCGTACAACATATCTCATTAATGCTGCTAGGAAGACGTTATATGCTGACTTTATCTCTGAGAATAGTACTGACCAGGGGAAATTGTTCAGGGCAGCAAAGGAACTTTTGTCTGTGAAGGAAGAGCTATGCTTCCCTGATTATTCTGACAAAACTATCCTTGTCAACGACATTGCTGACTTTTTTGTGAGTAACATTGATACAATCCGCTCTAACATTGATGCTTTGAGCTAGCTTATCATGCTTGAAAGACACTGCCTGCGGATTTTGAAATCGGCCCTCAAAAAGTTTTGTCATCTTTTAAACCTTTAACAGAAGCTGCCATTTGTAAACTCATTCAGTCGTCTGCAAAGAAGTCCTGTGCCTTGGATCCAATGCCTACTCCGCTAGTTGTCTTGTGTCTTGACATCCTTCTTCCCGTCATAGCAACGATTGTTAACCCTTCCCTTCTCCATGACCACTTCCCCTCTAACTGGAAGGAAGAAATTGTGACTCATTATGATAGAACCCTATCCTGACATCTGAGTTCTCCAACCTTAGACCTATTAGTAACTTACAGTTTGTCTCAAAATTGACTGAACAAGCCGTCTTTGATCAGCTACAAACTCACATGTTGGACCATGCTTAACATCCCTTACTACAATCTGCCTACAAAAAATCGCACAGCACTGTGACAGCATTAATTAAAGTTCAGAATGACATCTTGATGAACATGGACTGTCAGCAAGTAACTCTACTTGTATTACTCGATCTCAGTGCTGCGTTCCACACTAGAGACCATCAAGTACTATTAAATCACCTTAGGTTGAGTTTTGGGGTACGTGGATATTCGTTAGAGTGGATTGCGTCGTATCTTTCTGACAGGACACAACATGTTTCCTTCGAAATTAACTTCTCTCAGAGTCGTTATTTGTCCTGTGGTGTACCCCAAGGATCATTCCTCGGGACGCTGTTATTCACAATGTATGCGACCAAGCTCTTTGATATCATCAAAGGTCATCTTCCTCGGACACATGCCTATGCAGATGACACTCAATTTTTAAGCCTCTTCTCAAGGCAACGCAGTGGACACTATGGAACACTGTATTAGCGCCATCAGATGTTGGATGATTAAAGACAAGCTTAAAGTAAATGACAGTAAGACAGAATTCATACTAATTGGAATGAGACAACAGCTCGCTAAAGTTCACATCAAGGGGTTGGTCGTTGGTGACGCTACTATCAGTCCTTGGACTGCGGTTAAAAACCTTGGATCATGGTTTGATGAAAACATGAACATGGACTGTCATATAAACAAGATGTGTAAGACCTTGTCAAATTCACATGTATAACATCAGATGCATCAGAAAATATTTATCTTAAGTCTCCACACGAACACTCATTCATGCATTCATCACTGCACATATTAATTATTGCAATGGTCTGCTGTATGGTCTACCAGCCGCACATCTCAACAAGTTGCAACATATTCAGAACAGTGCTGCCCGGCTTGTTTGTTCCCATCCTCAGTTTTGTCATGTCACTCCTTTGTTTTTCTTGCATTGGTTACCTGTCTGTTTTAGAATAGACCCTTCCACGGTTTCTGGCTGCCATATTGATTGGGGGGCAAACAAAACCTGGTTGTTATGCAACGCGTCATATATTTCCTTTCAAAATAATACGCAGTTCGCTACCCTTGAATAGTTATTCGCTTTTGTTGTGAACAAACGGTTATTTCCTAGCCGAAATTTTCTGTCAACAAAGGAGAAACATTATTAAAGGTGAGTGATCGATTGTTTGGGCGAAATACGTTTTCTTCTTTGGGTTATACGTGTTTGTTGTGATAGGTTGTCTGAGTGTGAATCGCCGCCGCCATTGAGAAAACAATTGTTACACTTAACTTTTGCAAGACGTAAATTGCAGATGTATTCCAATGACTTACCTTTCAAATGAGGAATAAAACAATAGTTTCATTCATTTATACTGGGAAGCTGTAGATTGCTGGCTTAATCACGAGTAACACAACTAAACATTTGTCCTCGTTTTGTTTCTATTTTAGGATTCTAATATAAATTCCCTCGAGGTCGCATGGCTACTCATGTCTCAAATCCTGAAGAAGTTTACGAAGATTTCCTTCAAAAAAGCTTGGGAGAGTTAAAAGATTATTTGAGTTTACGAGGGCTAAGCGTTACGGGCAAAAAAAGAGAGCTTGTTGCCAGAGCTTTTTCTGCTTGCAAACGAAATGTAGGGGTGGTGGTCAATGATGAAGAGTTGTGATGAAGATTTGCAATCGAGTACAATCATCGTATTAAGGGTCTTCCCAGTGACCCGAGGTCGATAGCAGAGTGGAAAAAACGATTTAACGACTTGGCCAGCAATAGACCTCAGAAAAATATTTTCCTTCATTTTGTCTAAGAAGGAGTTTGACAGTGAGTATGTGGGAAAATACAAAATGTGCAAAGCCTACTCCTACTTTGCTAGTGGACTTGTGGGGACAGTGTATTGGCACAATTTTGATGCTGAGTGCACATGTATTTCAAAGTGCAGTGTAACACCCTCACAACGAGTCAGGGATGAACCACGGGAGGTGTGGGTAGCCATTGATTCAAGACAGGGTGATGTTCTGTCAGCATGGTGCAGCTGTACAGCAGGCTTTTCACAAAGCTACAATCATGTTATGGCACTACTGTACAAGGTTGAACATGCAGTTTCTGTGGGCTTCACTAGTCCGTGATGTACATCTGTACCATGCAGATGGAATGACTGCACCTTTAGAGAAGTGGAGCCCAAGAAAGTCAAAGACTTGACAATAAGGAGTGATTCTCGGGACAATGCCAATAACCCAGAAAAGAGAGAAATGAACTCAGATTCAAAGAAAAGCTTTGATCCGTGCAGAGAGTGTGAGCGCAATGTCACTGAGGATGCCAAGAATACTTTTCTCACCAAGTGGAAGACTGCTATAACTGATAGATCAGTTATTTCAAGGCTGTTGAAAATATGGAGAAAAGTCAATTCCAAATTGAAAGTATTCCCCTCCCATTGAAACAATGTGCTGAGATGTTTGCCTCACACCATAAGGGAGAGGGGGAGGTTACCATGGTCACTACCTTTCTTGAATCCCTCCACTTCACCCAGGGGCAGTGTGATGCCATAGAGAGGGCCACCAGATCTCAGAGCCTGTGTTCGGAGTGGGTTGAGCAGAGAAAGGGTAGAATAACTGGCTCAAAATTTCACGAGGTTCACACCAAAGTGAACACTAATTGCTGGACGGAAAAAGGTGGTAAAGACCAAACCCCTCATTGCACGTATTGTTCACCACCAGTCCATAGACAATGTGAGGCCCATACAGTGGGGGAGAGTACACGAAAGGATGCTCTAGATGCATTTAAAAGAGTAGAAGGGCCAAAGCATACAAACATGAAGTTGAATGAGGTGGGGTTAATGTTAAAAAGGGACCTCCCTTATATTGGTGCTAGTCCTGATGCCATTAGCACCTGCGATTGCTGTGGAACATTTGTCGTCGAATGTCCATATAGTATAAGGAGTGAGAAAGTTCTTGATCCTTGGGACCGAACTGACTTTTTGAAAATGGGTTATTTTGTTGTGTGGACAAAATTTGGAGACCCATTAGTGGAAGAAGTCAAGGAAGACCAGATTTTTTATGAAAGGGTTGAGCAAAATTTAGTTTTCTTTTATAAAGGGTATGTTTGTCAAGGCTTTACTGGGCTTGGTTGGAATTTTCTACTGTCCTACATGTGAAACCCTGTGCCTTGAGCCCAATGAAATTGAAAGTAGTGACGAGAACTAGGGCTGTCCCTAAGTTGCTCCAATTTTCTCAAAATGTTGCTCCAATTTTCCAAAAAAGTTGCTCAAAAGTTGCTCCAAAATTCTAAAAGTTGCTCAAAAGTTGCCCCAAAATCCAAAAGTTTCTCAAAAGTTGCTTTCAATTTTTTGGTGTAAGAGATTGATTTACAACTCAAATTGTAAAGTACGTTGTGTTGAAGTGCGCTTGCAATCCCAGTTTCAGAAGAAGCCGCTGAAGCAATATGGCGTGCCGTGAACAGAGTATCAATTTTTTCGATTACCTTGTAATATTCAGGTCATTCAGACATTATTTTACAGGGAACGGAAAGGTGAGTTATATACTAGATACCATTTCCGATTGATTTTGTAATATAAAGATATAAAACAAAAGTTGTGTCGTGATGTTCTTTACTTATCGGACAAAACAAGAGGCGTCAGTTGGCGACCACTTCTAAAAATTTAGTCGCCAGCGCTCAATTTTTAGTCGCATTGGCGACCAGTGAGTCGCAATTTCGAGCCCTGATCAATATGGTAAGACTGAGTCTCTCTCAACCCAACCACGTGATTGTATTCGAACAAAACAAACTTTGCTAATATGCTTATTAAGGATATAAAGTTTCTCTGACATAAACGAGTGTTTGTGGTATAAAGCCATGTTTTTTCAATATTTACAATATTTACACTGTCCCTGAAGGTTTTGCACCACCAGCTACCCCTCTACATAATTCATGATTTCATGTGCGCTTATTGTCATTGTAACGTAACATGACCGATGTTTCCACTGTTTCCTCTAATGCTGCCTCTTGCTGCTTGCTAAATGCATTTTGTAGCAGGCTAAACACTCGCTCAGCCGATGCTGAACTAGGCTGCACCAACAAGATCTTTTTGACTGCAGCAGACCAATTTGGGAGAGCAGCGGCATGTGTAGCCCACCACTGTACTTTGTCTTCTTCTGTTTCAATGGCTGCACCATCAGCAGTGGCCAGATAGTTTGGCAGCTCTTCCACAAGCTGTACAACCTCTGCATCAGTAATGAAAGTAAATTGCTTTAGTTCCTGGACTGATACAGCAGTTGGACGTAGTGCTTGCACCTGTACTGGGCAACATAAGCGTGCAGCCTTAAATGCACGAACAACATTGTGGAACTGCAAACTGAATTTCTGTTGGTAAAAGCGGAAGCCTGGATTGATGCATGCCTTTCCTTGGGCAACTAACTGGTTGTACAATGCCATATTTCTACCTGCATGTTGGCGAGCTTTGGCCTCGG
>NC_090888.1:33318791-33321291 GCF_036669925.1 Montipora capricornis | reverse complement strand
TTGCGCGTGCATTATTTTTGGGCTGTACTGTAAGTAGTGTATGCATGTAACTAAAGTATTAGTACTGTATGTAGTGTTAGTGATCGTCCTGTAAATAAATAAATAAATAAATAAAAAATAAAATAAAAATAAAAAACATCACTTTCCCTGGACTTCCCTACCGCAAAATATTTTCTTCCCTTCTGAACCTGTCGAGACCACGCTTCTATCATCTGGTTGTTGGGTTTGTGGAATGATAACCTCCCGACATGCGAGTGAATAAGCCATTTCTCTGGACACCTTCGGTCATTGTCACAACCTCCAACGCAACACTTGTCTCCAAATCCCATTTCCCCGACTAAATTTATGTACGAAAAGTATAATGCTTTTTAGCTTTAGACCTACAGAAACAAGACACAAACCATACTTTCAATGTTTCTCTTCATGTTTTTCCTTTATTGCCCAGGTAAATCCCAAAAAGGACTGTTTCTTAAGTGCTTTTCTCAACAATGGTGGCTGTGAGTCACGCTCGGACAACATATCACAACAAACGCGTTTAACCCAAAAAATAAAACGTATTTCGCCCAAACAGTCGATCACTCACCTATAATAATGACTCTCCTTTGTTGACAGAAAATTTTGGCCATAGAAATAAGCGTTTGCCCACGTGAATACTTGTTCGAGGATAGCGAACCGCGTCTTATTTTGAAAGGAAATATATGGCGCATTGCGTAGCAACCAGGTTTTCTTTGCCCCCCAGTCAATAGAGAGCTTACGCAATGACGACGTCGCCTACACAAGACGTCGTGGTAGCACAAAAACAACGAAGTGCGCATGCGTGCATAATTGAGAACCTCTTTTTGTGTCACGTCGCGGGAAGACGACGCCTCGAAAACAGACAGTTTCAAGTCGTCCTCAAATCTGCTGAAATGGCGGCCTTAAATGAAGAGAAAACTTCCAAAAAAAGGTGGGTTTCTGTTCTTAACATGATGTGATTAGTCATTTATCGATTAATTTAATAAACTTGAGTCAGACAAGCGCAATAAACCTTAAAAAGGGCAAAGAGTTGGGGAAAACACTGAAATATTAAATTGCACGGCGACAAAGACCATCCTGCGAAATGCTAAATTATAAATAAAAATCTGTTAATCCTGAAAACCGATCCGGTATTTTAAGATATAAGTTTCTTTTAAATTTTGTTTTACAGTGTGGTAATGAAGTGCTCAGAAAGACATGACATTTTCTTTTGTCGCGAGATCTTGTTGATGAAGCCTTACAAGTTTAAACCTGGAAGCACGAAGCGTGGAAATGCTTGGACTTCTATCGCTGTTGATCTTGGAGCCTTGGAAGACATCACTTTTAATGTTACGCAAAAATCCGTTAGGGACAGATACAGGTTACTTGTCGAAAAGCACAAACGAAAAATGCGTTCACAGGAGGGTGAAAGCGGCTCAACTACAGAGGAAACGGAGTTAGACCAACTTCTTCAAAATATAACAGAAGAGGCTGACGAGGCAACTGGGTTATATGATCAAGAAAACAAGAGAAAGCAAGAGGAAAATCACAAGGATCGCCGAAATGCGGAAAAAGTTCGTATGAAGACTTCAGAAGGCTTAGGGGAGACACAAAAGCGACGAAACGAAGAGGAAAAAGATGACCCTTCAAGTCTGGGCAGTCGAAAAAAAAGAAAATCAGGGACAGAGACCATGGTTTATCTTCAAAACAAGGCCGAGAAGGAATTTGAATTGCGGAATTTGAATTACAAATGAAGAAGCAAGAAATGGAGCAACAGAAAGAATTGTTGAAGGATGAGAAGCAAAACCAGCTTTTGATCGCTCAAAACGCACAGAAAATGTTTGAGCAATTTCAATCTCAGCAAGTAAATTTACAACAACAATTAATCCAGCAACAACAACAACAACACCAACAGATGTACATGAGTCAACAGCAACAGCAACAACAGCAAACTCAGATGCTGTTAACACTCATTGAAAAATTGACCAAAAACTAGCTTGAAAAAGACTATTGATGAATTTGCTAAGTCAAGCAAATTTTAGCCGAGCGTTTTCCTTCTTGATGCGTTGCTTTTTGTATAGTTTAGTGATTTCTTACCGTTCAGGCGGCTGCCAATAAAAGCCAATTTATCTGCATTTTATGAGAAAAGGTTGTCGAGTACCTGTTATATCTTTCAAAGAAGTTGTATATTAACAAAAATCCTGCTGACAGACTCTGATTATTCTTATTACTTTGTTCACTATAGAATGTTATGAGGTGAGAAAAAAGATATATTTTTTACGCATATTAAAGTTGTTTGTGGTTTGATGAACACATCATGATTAATGGTAATTAAAATGAATTTCGTGTACATTTAAAAAATTGCTCAGTTTTAGTTGAATGCACTTGTGAAAACAAGTTATTATGTTGATGTTTACTCTTTTTGAGTTGTGTGCATGTTGAGTCGAATCCATGTGGATAAAGAAAGCCAGTTAAATGACAAATTAAAAATATTATTTTATTATTA
>NC_090888.1:33278791-33291291 GCF_036669925.1 Montipora capricornis | reverse complement strand
ATGTTTGGCATGTTTTGTTTGTTCATGTTTCATGTCAAGACTCTTCACATGATATTATCTAGGATGCATCTGTTTTAAAGTAACACAAATAAAACACTTGCATTCAGTCACAACACTAACAGAACAAAGGACATTAAGGACTGCAGTTGCTTTCAGCTGCTGCTGTTAATACAGTTATCCACAGATTTATCATGGAATACTTATGACTGAATTTTATTCTCACTTGCAACACGACAGCGACCACAACCGCACTTCCCCATTTCGACAAATTTGCCAACTTCGCAGAGTCCATTGTGGTCACCAAACCAGCACAGAACTAGATCTCTTATAAGAGCTGATCCTTTTGGCTTGCCACAAACTTGGATTCCTGTTGATGTAGCAGTAACATACGTATTGCATCAGAGTGACTGACTCTTGTGTAACTTACTGAAACACTCCTTACTGCAATGTATTCACAGTCAAATAATTCAGTGAGGGTGATATTACTTTCAGCTTCCAGCGTGTAAACCCAGAAAGATCTAAACGTTTACTAGAAAATATTATTATTCCTTCCAGAACTCTACTGTAACAGTTACCTACACTAATTCATTTCAATATATAGAGCTGCAAATTACCATCAATGAATCCATCTTCAATGTCCGTCATCAGTGGGTCGAGAAATGGATCCAAGGATATAGGATGCTTTTTTGGGAGAAGGTAAGAGGGTACAAACCCTACTACGTACACTTCAACTGTACTGCATCTATGTTCTTTGGACATGGTTGCTATAGTAATTTCAACAGCCCCTAGTGATAACCAGAAGCAAAAAGGCTTATTTTGTACCAATAATACATGTATATAACAGTATTTAAAAATCAACAATATTGTCCTATGTCATAGTTAGACTGTGTAGTAGAACCCACCTGACCCTCGAGACATGGATGAAAATGGCTGCCATCCATCCCAGTGGCCTAGCAAATTAAATAAAAAGTACAATATTCATAAATTTCTGATGTTTGCTTTGAGCGAGACAAACAACAAGTCTAAATGAATATGCCAGAAGACTATGTCCTTCCAAGAGAAATTCCCACCAGGACAATCTTTTTGATTCGGCTATCAATTTGTGTATTAAATAACCACTACCTTCTCGGTTACATGTACAAAGTATAACACATAAATTATTGATATGACCAACCCAATTGCTTTCACGAAAATGTGTGATATTCTTTGTGTCATTAGAGAAAAAAAATCATGCCTTAGCCTATTAAGTACTGTAGGTGATTCCCCACAGACTCTGGAAATTAAGAAAATCTTAAATATCAATAAATATATTCATTTGATGAATAATTATTATAAGCTTGCCAACATTTTAATTCCCAGAAGTCTACAATTCTATTGAGTCATATCTGTCATGGTTAATACTTTTTACCTGATGTCTGATTTTGAAAAGTAGTATGCATATCCTCATAAGCTAGGTTCCGTGGGTCACCTCTCGTTTTCTTTGGAATGTGATCAAAGACATTGAAGCATCCAGGGCATTCAACTTCACGTGTTTCTCCATGGCCAGCATCTTTGCGTGGAGAATTATGAAGTGCTCAGCTGAAACAACAGTTTTGCAACCAGGTGCTGGGCATTTAGTTGGCAGTGTCCATTCTTTATCGGGATCCCAAAAGTAGGACAATTTTGCAAACTGTGTACCATCCCAAAATTCCTTTTTAAAATGCCATCCCCAGTCCTCTTGCCTTTCAGGAGGCAACCAGTGTTCCCTGTCTTGCCAATCTGCTGTCATCCTCGCGCACATTTGTTCAGAGGCAAACCACCTTTTCACTTTGTGTTGCACACTCCGGTAATAATATGGAATTGTTCCTTGTTTTCCACAGTGGGGGCAAACATCTGTTTTGGACTCCATTAGTGCATACAAACAAGGATGACTAGAATCCAGACAAATGTAGTATAACTTGGGTATCTTAAAACCAATGTCACCTAGCAGGGTTTGCACATCTTCCCTTGATAATGGCCAGTGACCTTGAGCTGCTTCATTGTTCTCACAGTGCAAGTTGGCCCCCCATTTCAAAAGATCTTCAAATGTGCTGATTGAAAATCCAACAGTTCCCTTTATTTCCACCAATTTTAGTACAGCTTCCCTAATAAAATCCCTCATACCATTTGCTTCTTCTTCAGCTCCATCGGAAAGTGTGTGCGACTCACTCTCTGATCCCTCGCCCGAAACTGATTCACTAAAAACATCACCCGAATGAGACCTCTGCCTGTTCCGTTTCATCATCGTCCCTTGCACCACCAGCAGCCAGCAAACAGGAGGTCGACGAAAAATAAAATTCTGCATAATAGTGCAAAACGCTAAAACAGTCATTGGAAGTGTTAGTTTCTGAAGAAGTTGCGATCACTTTGTTAGTAGAAGGTTGAAGCAGGTTGGGTGCAATGTCTACTTCTACATCATCCGTATTAACATCAGAATACCTTACTCGCTTTTGCATATGACGCCATGCAACCATCAGGTAAACTGCACGATCTTCGCACTTCTCACAGGGGGACTGAACATGGCTTTGACCTTTTGACGTAAAATAATTTGACTCTGGGGTACTCGAACATTGACAAATACTGCGTTTTTCTGCCATACTAACATCGACATTTTGCCGAAATCTCGGCATGCAACTCCCACAAGATCATGATCCCGCAGACCGCCATCTTAAATTGTTGGCTCGTAGTTGTCAGCGGTACTTATCGTCCCAGTACTTCTCGATGGGCAGAAAGATGCCCAGTGGTTTCGCGCATTTTTGTGACACCAGTTTAGCTGAAGGAATGCTGAAGGATTTTTCAGGGTGATATGGCGGCAGAAATTGTTTCTCCAATTGCTTCTTCTTGTGATGAATCAGAAGAAACCGTTCCTGAATCAGTGTGGAGGACAAAAGATGTAAAATGTGAGTTTTAACAGTAGGAAGAATGCCTGTTGTTGGATTTTTAACGGTGGAAAGACACTCCTAATGTGCACGAGTTTCCAAATCAGTATTTGACATGTACACGTCACATATTCGGCTCAAGTTTGCTCGGTTTCTCGGTTTACTGTTTTCTTTTACCATGTTAAACTTTAAATAACAGAGCACATTTACAAAGCTTAAGCTGTTCCCACGCGGCAGTAAGACTTTCGAATACAGTCAACTCTCTCGTAAGCGGACACCCTCGGGAATTGAAAAACGTGTCCGTTAGTAGAGCTGTCCGCTTACGAGAATTATTCCCGTAAGCGGACACCAAAGAAAAATAGGGTGGATGTCCGCTTACGGGAGAGTTAATTAGCGGGTGTTAATTGTGTTTTATTGCGTAGACAAAAATAGCAACTGAAGATACTGTATAAAGCGAAACTCTTTATTGATGTCAAATTTTCAAACTCGAAAAAATATATATACAGTATTTCTTCTACATTTAACAAACCGTTCAACGGGACTTATTGCTGCCGTCCATATATGTAACTCTGGTGCTTCTTAAAAACATAACTCTTGTAACAAAACGTTCAACGGGACTTATTGTTGCCGTCTATAAATGTAACTTTGGTGCTTCTTAAAAACATAACTCTTCTTATAAAACGTTCAACGGGACTTATTGTTGCCGTCTATAAATGTAACTTTGGTGCTTCTTAAAAACATAACTCTTCTTATAAAACGTTCAACGGGACTTATTGCTGTCGTCCAAAAGGTATATCGTGACCAGAGAAGGTTTGCTTGGTCCTATGACAGTTAGGAGAAATAGTCCGTTATGGTTTACTGCCTCCTTGCCAATAGAGACTTCAGTCGCATGTCTACTAAGACATCATTGACCTTGGTAATTGCCTGGACTAGCGGCTCGTTTCCTTGCCAGTCAGAAAATGCCGCTAGCTTCCCAACAAGTTCCAGCGCCTGTTCCGCAGATGTAATTTCTGGAAGTTGCAGGGGCTGGTCATATTCCTCATCATCGTCGATTATCTCATACACCTGCTCTTCGTTGATAGACGCAGGGATTATTTTTTGTCGTACGGTATCTCTCCAGTTTGGAAGTGTGGTATCCACTGGTGGCTCAAAGGTTTCAGCTTCGTCATCGAACGCTGACATGTCTAGTTTTGGGGAAATATGGCTTAGCAATTCAGGAATATCCATCAATTCTTCTCCCTCGAACGGGTCGTCATCTTCTTCAGCATTGAGATTTTCAACCGGATACATCCCAACTTTCTTGAAGCATTTGGAGACGACTGCAGCTGGAACCTCTTCCCAGGCGCTGACCACCCATCGTACAGCCATCAGCAAATTAACCGACTTGACAATCTCACTCGCAGTTTTCTCTCCATCCATTTGGCCAGCAACATATCGCAATAGCTTCCGCCTGTAGTACGTTTTCCAAGTTTTGATGATTCCTGCGTCAAGAGGCTGTGTGCGTGACATGGTGTTTTTCGGCAGGAACTCAATTCGGATGTTGGAAAACTTGCCTTTTAGGGAGGGAGGATGACAGGGAGCATTGTCGAGAAAGAGTATGATGTTATGATTTTCCCGCTTCATCTTGCTGTTTAACTTGGATATCACATTTTCCATTATCTCAGTTTTCATCCATGCCTTTGCGTTGCTGAAATACTGAGCGCCACACGGGCGCGAAATATCTACAAGGTTTGCAAAACAACATGGCTTCTTGCTGCTTCCGATAAGAACAACACTATCCTTTCTTCCGTCGGCGCTCACAAAGAAAGCGACAGATCCTTTGCTTGGCGTTCTTTCCTCCACGACATCGCTTTCCCTTCTCTGAGAGAGACTTCCTTGGAAGCGCTCTCCAAAATGCCCCAATTTCGTCTTCGTTCCATATCTCGGCAGCTGCATATCCCTTGGTCAATTCTTTTACACGTTCACTCCAACTTTCTACCGTGTCTTTGCTAACATCCCCTTCCTCGCCAGCGATATTGAATTGCGCAATGTTGTGCCGTTGCTTCCACTTAGAAAACCAGCCTTCTGTTCCTTTAAAAGTTGTCACGCCGAGTTGTTTGGCAATCAACCTGGCTTCTTCTTTGAGTAAAGGCCCATCCACTGAGATGTTTGCTGCTCTAGCCTTGACATACCAATCCCACAGTATGCGGTTTATCTCTTCATACTTTTCGAAGTTGTTTCGTTTGATCGTGGAGCTGCCATTGGACATCCATTCATCCATAATTTTCTCTGCTATTGAGTTTTTCCGCAAGCGAACCTCTTTGCCAGCTGCCTGATGCTTTGCTTTTCATCTTGTGAGGCACGGATCACTTGTACTTTCTCACTTAGGGGTAAACACTTGCGGCTCTGACCATCGTTTGTAGCCTGTCTTGCTTTCTTTTTCGCCTTACTCGAGCTGCTTGCTGTTTCCACTTGAGGACTCCCCTGTATTTGATTCACTTGCTGCTCTGGACGAATGACTGGCTCCTCTTCTTTGAATTCTTCATCTCCGATCAGGTTTTCAGCAGCAATTCTCTTGTCGAAACAGGGCAAACACCAGGCAACAGCAATACCTGCCTTCCAACCTGGATTTTCCTCGTCCGCCCACACCGAACAATCACTTGACTTATTACAAACTGGCCTTTCGCACGTTAAACAAATATATTTTGTAACGTTCGCACAGTTACTGCAGCACGACATATTCACAGCAACCTACACGTGTATAAACTCGCCAATGCACTGAATATGGCAGAAAATCACACTGATTGACACGCGAATTACGGGATTATATTGTAATCTGTCAAAATGACACGAAACCGTGTACTGTATACAGTTAGTATCCACGACTACAAACTACAGTGATAGAGATAATGTATTTCAATCAACACGATAAAGCAAACGAATTTTTATGGTAGAATTGATACTGCACTCGTATTTTTAAATGATGTTAGCTTTCTGTTAGAGTTCTGGAAAATTTTCACACCTCTTACCGACAGTTTAACAGGCTAAAAGTACCGACGTCAAGATTTTAGGAAATTAAAATGAGCTGCCCACACACGTACAAACTCTAAATTTACTTTCATTGAAAAAGAACCCGATGACAAGCAACAACAGTAAACACACGCTGTGAAAAGAGCTTTTACTGTACTGTATTCAAAAGTAAGACCTCGCATTACGGACCCCATTTTGCTGTGATCTCTTGACTGTAGCTGTATAAAGCGATGGCAAACAGGATGACAGAATCGTACGTAATGGTTGAGTCCTACATTCGCGGTTATCATGTATACAAAGATGCGGCTGGCTGGGATCCACAACTAAATGAGGAAAGGGCCCTTAAACGCGAGCCAAAGAACATCAAGGACGTGAATGCGGTTGCTGTAGTAAGGCCTAATTTAGAAGATTGCAGTCTTGAAACCACAGCCAAGGAACACGCTAACACAGTGTCTGGATTCAATGAGATACTTGGTCACATTCCTTTGAGGATGGCTGAATTTGTCGCCAAGTTTTTAAAGCGCGGAACAAACAAAGGGAAAGCCATCATAACGGGTAAACCTGTCAACAGAGGAGCTGGGTACGGCATGGAAATTCCTTGTAAATACGTTTTTTATGGTGATGTTGAAACATCTTTACCGTGGCTCAAGTCCAAGCTTGATTATCTGGGATACAGTGTTTGGTACAATCAGTGATTGAAAACAGAAACAAGAAGTAAAGTAGACCATGACGAACGTGGCCATAACTAGCCCCTTCACAGACGTTTATTTTTTCGTAAGATATTGGCGCTCGCCAATATCTTACGAAAAAAAAAACGTCTGTGAAAAGGCTAGGCCATAATTAACGTGACACTACAAATGTTTCGTCGGACTCTTGTTAATGTCAAACGAACGGACAGCTTGCTTTGCCGCGGACAAATTGAAATTTGTAAAAAGCGATCCCCGCTGTTCTGTTGCTCTGTTAAAGGTCATATTTTTGTTGATTTATTGCAAATTAAAGAAAAATTTCATTGCCAAGAGTCAATTACGTACATGGTGTGTCCGCTTACGAGAGAGCGTAAACAAAAGAAAAATCCAATTTTCATTTTCAAAAGTGTTCGCGTCCGCATACGAGAGAGTGTCCGTTTACAGGAATGTGTAAATAGAAAGTTTGACTGGGAGGTAAAAACGGGGATTTAAAAAGCCGTCCGTAAGTAGAGCTGTCCGCTTACGAGAGTGTCCGTTAGCGGAGAGTTGACTGTAGAATTATTTCAGCAACTACCCTCAAAATGTACTTACAGTCACTGCTGTTGTTTTAAAATTCTAATGCATTTGTCTGACAAATTATTAGGCTGGACCAATGGGGAGGTGAATAAGTGGCTGAGTTCCATGGGGTATGAGGAAGAAGCTGCCCTTTTCTCAAGTAAGCTGTATATTCATGAGCGACCATTGTGGTTGTAAACTACGGCCTAATCTTAAAAGCATTAATGGGGCGCTTGTATTTGAGTTTACCCAGTATAAGCATGCCGCACATACATAAATACATATGTCTTCTTTTTATTTTCTCCTTGTAAAGGGCATCCAATGGGGGGAAGGGGGATGAATTGGATTACTTAAGAAGGCTAAAAGATAGAACCAATGCGTAATAGGGGGTAGAAATGGTTAATGTGTCAACAATTTTGTCGCTGATAGTCCGAACTATAATATGGCACATTTCTTGAAAATAAAGTACATTTCCAACTCGGTTGTAACATGACATTGACTACACCATTAGAACTTTCCATTAATGTACTTAGGGTCTAGGCTTCACGCACCATGCGCTAATTAGGGTTGATTATGTCATTTTCTTGTGACGTTACAATTGACTGGTTGGGTTTTCAAACTGTTGACAACATGGTTAATCATGGAAAAATTGCGGATCAAACTCGTGCACTAGTGCGCATTGCACAAAAGTACGAAGGATTGAACCAATGTGAAATTATGGAAAAGTTTAAACTGTCCCATTCTACTGTTTATAGAATTGTAAACGGGCCAAAAATAAGGTGAACTTTTGAAGCGCAACAGAAAGGGAGAGGGCCCGGTCGTCCAAGAAAGTTTAGCAAATGCCAGGAACGTGTCCTTTTGCGCTGCATAACGAGCTTGCAGAAGGAAGATGGTAATTTTATGGTGAAGTGACTTATGGAAAGGGCGAATTTGAATATTTCAGGGGTTTCTTGCAGAACAGTGCAATGCTTCCTTCACTCGAATGGCTATCGGTACTTAAACAGTCGAAAGAAGGGTGTTCTACTAAACACAGACTTTAAAAAGCGTCTACAATTTGCGAAAAAGATGAAGACAGAGTTCCATGACAATGTTTGGACAGAAGATATCGCGTTCTACCTTGATTGGGTAAGTTTTATACACAAGTACCATCCTTTAGATCAAGCCCGCGCTCCCAGAGGGAAGATCTGGCGCAAGCCTCAAGAGGGATTAGCTCCTTTTTGTACAGGAAAAGGATCACACTGCGGATCAGGAGGGCGCTTAGTGAAATGTTTCGTGGCAATAAGCTATGGGAAAGGCGTTATACTATGTGAAAAATACGACTCTCTTAACAGGAACTACTTTAGCACACTGATTGAAAGGGAGTTTGAGAGAATGTTTGAGGCATCTCAGAAGGGTTCAAAACTATTTATTCAAGATGGCGATCCCAGTCAGAACAGTGCACTTGCTCGTGCTGCCTGGAGAAGAACGGGTGTGCAAACCTCATGGCTATACCACCAAGAAGCCCGGATTTAAATCCGATTGAGAACATTTTCCATCTCGTAAAAAGGATGCTACAACAAGATGCTATAAAAAAGAACATCACTGTCGAAACCAATGAAGAATTCTCAGAACATGTTATACCAACATTCAAAAACCTCAATCAAAATTTCATTGACAATACCATCCCGTCAATGAACAACAGAATTGACACGATAATCCGGAATAAAGGTTCACATACAAAATATTGATGCAACTAATCTTTCATGAAAATGGAAAAAAAACTTGTAGAAAAATACTTTTGACATTAAATACTGTGACGTCGCTATGTTTGGCGTTACATTTTTGCATGACGTGTACAATCACTTGATCTATAATGATCTCTTTCATTTCATCTACTTTCTCTTCCATACTTTCACTAAAATGCCCATTTGGAATGCACAAGATATCAATATCGTTTCTCTAAAATTCAACATGCATTGAAAGAGTTGAAAAAAGTGGTAGGATCAACAATCAGCCACGGTGACCAGCGCACATTCATCATTTCTCTCTCATTCTCGTCCAACAAACCGTTCTTTACAAAGACAATGGCATTCTTTCCTGTCGCAAAAATTGGCGTATCTCCATTGAAACGATGTCTTTTGCATAATGCGACTTAGGGGCTGCGAAGTGCACCAGCTGGCCCTCTAGAAGAAGCAAAAAATCATGTCATTGTATTACAGACGAGGACCATTGGAAGTCATTTAAGAAAAGTACCTCCGCCTTCTCTGCTCCAACCCAAGCGAAACTGGTACAAGCTGGATTTGAAAATGTGTTATAAATAACATTCAGTGGGTTGAGAAGAAATGTTTTCCCACAATTGGCCGCACCTACGATCATTATGTTTCTATATTTCCCGCGACCCTTCTCCAAAAGTTCGTAAACTCACCCAGCAAAATAGCCTTCTTCTACTCCATTACGCTGCAACACTTCACGTGCACAACATAGCCATTGCCCATTACAACTTTCCACGCATTCTCCTACTCTTGCCTCTTCTAATAGCTCTATTCTACTTTTGTTCTGCCGTTCAAGAGTTTCCTGTGACGTATTGCCATGCACTGTAACAGTTGGAGTGAATAGCCGAAAAATGAACAGAAATGCCACATTTCTCAAGTAAGAATTTCTTACTTTTTAGCCACCTTTGATTTCTGTCTAATTTGACAGCCATGTGATAATTAATACCATTTGAGGAGTGCTTTTCGAGGCAACAACACCACTGAACAACCTTTGCGGGTGTATCGTTAAATGAAAACAATACTGCATCTGCAAATGATTTCCTACTTGGGAATCTAACTTCATCTGCTTGGCTGTAGGTTATCAAATACACTTGCCTGACACAACGCAAGTTAATCTCTTTTTCTTCCCTTTCTAACATCTCCTTGTCGCTTTTTTCTGATGATAACTCATCAGTATCGTAACCTTTCAGCATTTCCATGTTTTTCAGATGTTTCGAATAGGACGCTGACATTTGTTTACTAGACAACTGCAAGATAACGAGGTGACTCACAGCATCAAATATTTGAGTGGCTCAAATTACTGACTGCATGTTGGTCGTCCCTAACTTCTTTGGAAGAAGGAAAAAAATGTTTCTTTATAATGACGGAAATAAATAAATGTAAGCCAATACTAAGGTATAAACTTTTCTTTTCCTCCAAATAACGCGGTAGGTAAGGTTTGTTGCGTTAAAGGAACAACTAATGGCAATAGCACAAAAAATCTGTCTCAGACAATCAGCGACAAAATTAGTTGACACATTGTGTGTGAAAAGTGCATTTTTCGTGTAAAATACAACTATCATTTGAATCATGCTCTAAATTATTGAGAAGACCCTCCCTCCCCATTCAATGTTGCCAGTTTGTACCTAAATATCACAGGAATGACGGTACAACATTGTTTGGGGGGAAGGAAGACGAATTGGACTACTTAAGAAGGCTAAAAGATAGAACCAATGCATAATAGGGGGGTAGAAATGGTTAATGTGTCAACAATTTTGTCGCTGATTGTAGGTCTGGGTGAACTATTTCCAGAAAAAATACTTTCAGCTCCATTAGATTTTTATTTTACGCGAACTGTGGCAAAATCGGTTTGGTGGCTCTCCCATCAGTTTCATGAGGTCTAGACAATGCATTATTTGTACGTCGCTTAAAAATAAACAAAACAGTACATTTAACTGTTGATTATCAAAAATTCACAATGAAAAGAACATGTATTTACAAATTGTCTGAAATGTGGTTTGTCTGATTCCATTGGAAACTAAATTTTTGGGCGATTTTTGATTTTCTTCAATTTTTCACTCACTTTGGCAAAAAAATGGCAAAATTGAGAGGGTAAAATCGCACCTTGGTAAATGGCATGGGGTTATATCAAGTTGATCGAACCAAAGAACAAAAATTCTTCTTCAAATAACTGCAATAAAATTTTTGGGCTACTCAAACTAAGGCGTTTTAGCACGCCAAACAAAAGTGACACAGAGGTCAAAACACGCCATTCCTTGTCACGCATTTGGAGGTGAAAAATCAACAATGCGATCCTGGAAAAGACAACAGGCGGTTTTGGGGGCAAAAAATCGTTACTATTCCGAATAAAAAGCTAGTTTTGATCAATGTTTGTCTTTTGTACTGCTCAGGTAGCCTGAAACTTAAACTTTTAGCAGTTAAAATAAAAAACCGTCTTGTTCTAAACAGCCGAGGACGGATACAATTTTCTAGGTGGAAACAAACTGTAAAATCAATATGCTTGCCATATTTATAATTTAATTTGGGTATTGTTTGTAAATCTGTACATACCATGTATCAGTGCCCAACATGGGTTATGTATTCGGTTCATAAGCCGCTGCCGTTATTAAAGAACTGCCCTCCTCTGCCCTCGAAATGTTCAATCAGTAAAGATTGCGTGACAGGCGGACCCACATTTCCTGGACATGTGTCTTTGCCACAAATACTAGCACTCTTCTTTTATGTTCAGTACTATTTGTTGGGAAACCTTAAATTATGCTTGAATGCTTTTTTGGGGAATTTTTCCCTTAATTCACCCCCCTCCTCTTTTTCATTCAGTAATCTGTTGACAGTTTTTCAGGCTTCAATAGATAAGCTTATCTGATCAGTGTGGTCTGTAACTTTTTATCATCTTGATTAATGCAAGAATACAGTGTTTACTTCTAATGTTATTGTTCTTGAACTTGTTATTGTTCTTGAGCTTTTAAAGCTGTAAGCTGCCTACACTAGATGGGAGAAATTCACACAGGTAGGTATTGTCCTCTGTGTCTGTGAATCATCAAGCGCTAAGCACGCAATGACTGATACGAGCATTTTGATACTTTCGATTTACACAAATATAATGAACGTCTACACTTGTGAAATGAAACCGCCCACGAAAACATAATCAGATTACAACAGTGCGCCTTTGCACAGTTCTGTACACGTTTTAAGTAATGGCAACCTGTGGTTACTCTGAACTTGTTGGAGGGCCTTGTGGATGTAGTAGTTCCAACCCGGCAAATGCTCTATGTGAGGCGATAGAAAGATGCAGAAAAAACATCAAGAGTCATTTGAAGTTTTATGACTCCTTTGATTCAACTTTGAAAACGGAAGCAGATCTTCTTCTTGCAAGGGCAGGTAACATCTGAATATTTCTCATAAATTGTGTAGACGTCATGATCTATAAGGTATAAACAATAAATTAACTCGAGATGGTTTCCAAAGTTGGTTCTTGAATGCCATGCTTCTTTATACTACACGAATTTAACTGACACAGAAAAAATGTTTGCCCAAGTTCGTTCCAGACGAATTATGCGTCTCTAGTATAAAAACGGCCAAGGATTTTCGAAATAAATGGAGAT
>NC_090888.1:33258791-33273791 GCF_036669925.1 Montipora capricornis | reverse complement strand
CAACCACCTAAAGGAAATCGTGGAGTTAACTTGTTTCAGGCGAAAACCCTTTTTTCTGAAACCGGAAAAGTTATTCCTGTTGGCTTGCGTAAGTTCCTCTGTTTTGAAGTTGATTCATCAAGTTGGGTAAATTAATGTACAAGGGCGCTAATAGGGGCGCCAATTTGAACGGATGCACCTCTGAGACAGCAGAACATGCTGTTGGAATGACGACGCGTGATGGAATAAGTGGGGAGAGGTCCTAACCATCAGTAAGATACCGCCCATCAGTAAAATTGACCAATCATCGTGTGCGTACTATGTGACACGACATACTACATCTTCACTTGTTGGTTATTTGCAGATTATGTCCCTTGAGGAAACAGACATTAGTTTAACCCCGCAAAGCAGTGCTGCATTACATCGAGAAAGTTTGATGGCAGATGAATTGAGGTCACATGTCAAAAGCTACAGAAAAATGAAACTCAATGATTTCCTTGGGAGCTGTGGCCTATCGGCAATCAGTGAAGTAGATATGGATTTATCTTCCGCTTCAGAGCGTACCAGGAGACGATATATTGCTGAAACTCGTGAAGTTGTAGTGGCTGTTCTCAAAACGTTGTCGCCGAGTCATGCCGCGGACTTGTGGGACGCACTGAGAACCTCAGACAAGATGTGCGAAGTCTTTAACCTCCCCAAACTCGAATTTGATGAGAAGAAAGCTTCCAGCGGAAGTAATGAGAAGTATATCAAAGCTCTTGCGGAGACATACGACAATGCATCCAGCAGAAATATCAAAAGACAAGTACTTTCTATCATAGCAGACCTGACCACCTATGAAGAAATCCGTGAATTTCTGCCAGGTTTAACGAAATATATGTTCTGTGAAGCACGAAAGCACCGATTGACGTGTGGACGTGGAGTTCCTGTGGTACAAAAGGCTGGAGTACTCACTAGAGTTGACATCAATCAGTTGGATCATTTTGTTAACTTCATAACTAGTCCCTACATTGTACAGGACCTGCCATTTGGCGAACGGTTCTTGAAGTTATCTTCTGGAGAGGTAATTCACACCCCTAACGTCATTAGGGTGTCAGTGAGAGAATTATCGACCAGTATTTGCAATATTGTCAAGAAGGTGAAGCGACTCCAATCAGCAAGAGTACTCTTCGCCGTGTCCTGTCTGCTTGCAGTGCATCAGTAAGAAAATCCCTCCAAGGGCTTGACTACTTTATTTCAGAAGGAGGCAAGGCCTTCGACGATTTGCTGAAGTTGGTGGACAAGCTAATCGATTTTGGGATCCCATCAAATGTTGCTCAGGATCTTCAAAGAGGGCTTAAGTCAGGAAAGAGCTACCTTAAAAGTGATTTTAAGGTAAGGACAGTGATGACGTGCTGAGGGGTTTGCATTCAGACCCTTCGTAAGGTGGGGGCCCCAAGCTCTTTCCTGTAAATAGCCTGAAAACACTTTCGCCGGCAATAAGGGAGCTTGGGGTCCGCTTTCATATGTCCGCGGAAACAGTGTCAGAATTAACTTGTAGTGAACGTTAAGGCGATCGTTATGTTGTAGAATGTTAGTTATCGCATACAAAACGCATGCTTGCTTCTGGTGCGTTGTTAATACCAACTAAATGGTACACTTAGCATGGAACACTGTAATTTTGGGTTAACGTAACGCAAACGAAAAGAATACATCTGTAAATTTCTAACAGACGTAGCATATATGCTGCAGTACCAAGAGTTAGATCTTGTGAAGATAGCTAATCACGTATATACTCTGGAAAAAAAATAGCAGTTCTCAGAGCAAGGGTTGAACCAATAGCCTTAAACTAACAGGTCCAGGCTCTGACGGCTTTTTTAAATAGCAATCTGTTGTTTCTCTGCAATCAGGTCAACGTCACCAGCTCGCGTGTTCCAGACCACTGCAGTAAATATGCCCTAAATGATGCCACAGATTCAAGTTTCCGAGGCAATTGCGACCACACCCATGATCTTCTCTGTGAGCGATGCGAAGAACTGAAAACTGTGCTATCTGGTATCCAGGCGGCAATTTTAAATAGTCCCTTTGAATAAGAAAACGAAAAAGACGATGCACTTCACGTGTTCCAAGAAGCCGTAACAGCTATCGAGAGCTGGAAAGCTCGTCAACTGCGAGTTGTGAACCAGGATAAAGCACGTAGCGATGTAATCGACTGCCTGAGTGAAACAAACGTCTTGCTCATCCAAGACTGGGCAATGAAATTTCTCCCTCGGCTGTACCGTGAGTCACAGGGCGAATGGTTTGGAAAAAGAGGCATTTCCTGGCATATTACAGTCGCTTTAAGAAAGAAAAGTGGTGAGATTGAGACACAACCATTCATCCACATAGTTAAACGTTGTGCCCAAGACAGTGCCTGCGTGACGACACTCATGGAACATGTTCTCACAACATTAAAGAGGGAGAACCCAGAAATAGAAAATGCATTTTTCCGTCAAGATAACGCTTGATGTTATCATGCTGCCAATACTGTTCTCGCTTGTAAGAACATCAGCAAGCGAACTGGGATTTCCATTCGTCGCATGGACTTTTCTGACCCACAAGGAGGCAAAGGTCCATGTGACCGGTTTGCTGCCACAATGAAGAATCATGTGCGCTCTTACGTAAACGAAGGTCATGACGTAGTTACCACTGAGCAGTTCCAGGAGGCACTGCTCTCGCATGGAGGAATTTCTGGCGCTAGAATTGCTGTGCTGCCTGATCCAGTTTGCGACAAACTTAACGCTAAGTGGCCAGGCATCAGTAAAGTGAACAATTTTGAGTTCTCCTGTGAGGGGGTACAAGTGTGAAGGAAAACTACTCCCGTGGTCTAAATTCGAAGGTAAAAATCGTAACTTTTAATTTTATGGACTAGAGCGTGAGATTGGTATACATGAAAAGACACTAAACCTCAGGACAGCTCCCTACATGTACACAATGCAAGTTACCTTTTGTTCTATCATGGTGCTGGAAAAAATAATTCGTGCAATGATTGGAAAGTAACCGTAAATGGTGCATACAGGTTATATCGAACTAACATCCCACCGATAAGCCAATGGGATAAACCCAATTTTGACGGCTCTTTTCTCTTCGTTTAAGGTATTGATGGTTCTATCACAATTGTAACGGACGTGGGGTTTTCCGATGGTGGATTCCGTCCAGTGAAGCCACGAAAGACAACTGAGAAATGTCAGTCATCCTGCAAGAGTGGAAAAAGCACTAGCCTCGCAGAGAAGCGAAGTGATAACGATGACGAAAACGAGAGATCAGGTGCTGAAGTTGAAAACGGAAGGGAAAAATTGTTTGCCTGCCCAAACGAAGGTTGTATTAAAACCTATCAACGCTTTGGTTCAATGGTTAACCACACGCTCTGCGGTCAATGTGTGTTTCAGGCTGAGAGAGAGTCCCTTATTGATTCAGCGAAGGTCCTGTACTGCAGAAAGCTCCTAGGTGAAAACAGTGCCCTCACGCCAACTACGGAAACAGCGGCGGCAAAGTCTTCGTTACCATCGCCACACAATGTACTGGATAAGGGCTGGGCGTTGAGATCAACCAAAACGTCCAAACCTTTCAGTGAGAAGCAGAGGGGTTTCCTCGAGGAAAAGTTCACAATCGTTGAGACGACGGGGAGAAAACTTTCCCCCGTGACAGTAGCTCGACAAATGAGAATGGCCAGGGGCAGCGATGGGCAGCGGCAGTTTACCCCTGAAGAACTACTGACTGCCAACCAGATTCAAGGCTTTTTTTCCCGCCGCACAAAATCTAAGAATCAAACAGTGATTGAAGTTGAAGATGATTTCGTGGCAGCTGAAATTGAAGGTGCCATGGCAAGCGTGCGAAATGAAGTGATAAACCAAACGCAACCGATTCATCCAGTCACCTTTCACGGTTACAATCTTTGTGATCTTGTTGCTACAGGAAGGCTGTGTAAGCTTACAGTATCCGTTTTACGAGACATTTGTTGCCACTTTGAACCAGAGATGAGTTCAAAATCACAGCAACTGCCACGCCGAAAAGCACAATATGTGGAGATATTGGAGAAACATGTCCGAGCTCGTTCTTGTTTTGACACGCTACCTGCCAGCTGACCATTTTAATTGTGTCGCATTCCTTGTTTAGTTTATCGCCAACCGTCCGTACTTCCAGTAGGATTATGCTATGCGAGAGGTTGCAACGACGGTCTTCCGATTCCTGGTGTACTAACTTTAAGAATTCACATGATCATCCCTCTGAACGGGCTATGTGGTACATAGGTTTTTACTGTATAAACGTTTCTTTAATACAGTGTTTCATTGTCACAGTAAGGGTCGAGAAACTATATTTTCTTACAACACCCTTATCGCTAGAGTGCAGTTTTTAATTTTTGTGCAGCGCCCATGCAGGTTTCATCATGGCACAGCTTAAAACACTATCAAATAGACGGGGCTCCCAAGGGAAACAGCAATACACTAATAAAAGACGGACCATGTCATCTTTGGGGACCGTCATGTATTTTCTGAGAAAAAGTTGTTTTTGGCAAAAGTTATTTTTTGACCGAAAGTTCAGGAAAGCTTTTTCAGCATTTATTCCAAGATCCCAACAGCGGCAAGCTAGGGTCAGGAAATGTTAATTTTCTTTGGCTCGTTTTACTTCCCTCCTCCTGTCCATTGCGGAAAATTACACCACTCGACCCCCCTCCCCCCCCCCCCCTCTCCTATCCCCCAATGATAAAATGATGTTATCCTCTGGTTGTTCGTTTCAAGTGCTGGTTGATAATCAGTAGTGCCGGTGGGACAAGTCTTTTTACAACCTAAATGAACACCAAACTTCAATTGTGCTTCAGAACAATTATCGATGTGCACAAGATGAGTGAAGACTTGAGCTGACTCAAATAATGTAGATAGATTCATGAACTGCGTTCAATCAATACGCGACAAAGAAGTAAGTGTACCTAATTGAGAGTGTTTGTTTACTTTAGGTCGAGATTATTGACATCGTACGCATTGAATTAGAATTTAGACATTCAACTGTACATGACCTCGAGACATTTCGCTGTTTTGCTACCTCAATACGGATATAGTTTCGCTGGCTTAAAGACAGCGCGTAACGGGCGTATTTGAGATATGGAGTTTTTACAGGAGCGCGGTTCGATCGTTCCCCTTCTAAATAAGATTTGTTTCAATGGTTTGTTTATTTACATTTGTGAAAGCAGAACCTCTTCGATAAATCACTCGAAGGATATTGCAAGTACAAATAAAGTAGTAAAGTCAGTAAATGACGGTTTCGAAGGGAAATATGCTAACATTTGGACACGATTATCATGTTAAACTTTACATATTTTCCTTTGCACAATGGTCACACTTGTTTAATTTTTTTCTCTCGTGCTGAAGAAGTTGCTCATTTTTTTATTTCTCCTGGTAAATCTGCTATGACAGTTTTACATCCAGGTTAAATAGTTCACTGTTAATCGACATAACATGGGAGATATCGGCCTTTCGATTTACAGTATATTTATGTGTCTCAAAAGTATCCTGGAAGTACACTACAACTTTTTACTCGAACATGACCAAAACTTTTTATTTCAAAGACGTATTTCACACAGATCGTGAGTAGGAAGATAGCTCTTAAAGGCGATGTTAATGGATTTTGGTTAAAGATTATGGTAAGCTGGAAGGGAGGATGATAAGAAGTCGTGTGATCCGCCATATTGGTTCCCCTTCGGAACCGACAGAAACCGGCCATGTTCAGAACTCCCAAAATAAAATGTACCAGAACTTTGAAACATCCATTTCGTAGTTAGGACCCCAAAGCAATACTACATGCAAAATTTCAGCCAAATCGGTGAGGTACCGTGGCCGCGACCTTTTAATATTACTGGAATCTTACAGAGTATGCCTCTTAATCGTTGTTCCGGACAAAACAGCAGACGGGAGCCTGGGAGTCAATGAACTTTCCTGCCCTTGCCATGACGTGCTTACTCGCCAGCGCCCTCGTAATTTATTTCTTCCTCCGCCGGCATCTTGTTTGGGCACATGGTCTAAAAACTGTTTCGATATTTACCAAAGGAAATGCTGAATTAAGTTAATGTAAGCGCAAATAATATATTTGCTTCCTTTCCCGTTGTTTCGAATCTTGCAGGTTCTTTAATATTTTCTTAAAGTCGAATTACATTACTTAGCTATCGTTACCTATAATGGTCTTTTTGTTCAGTGCACTAGGTGATTACTATGTTTTTTCGTGTTAAGAAACCCTTTTAATTTACATAGCCTTTGTTGTTTCAGCTGGAGTTGTTAATACTGATCAAAAAGTATTTCATCCATATGTTTCGAGTTTGCACGAACTCAGTTAGCCTATGTCTCTGTATATTATTGCTTTATTTTGTTTGAGCGCAATCATAGTCCATTTTTATAATGCCATCCCACAAATTATTCTTTTATTGTTATGATAATTAGCCTTACTAGCCTCGTTACCTTGTGCAAAATTCAACAGAATTTTTACTTTAAAGTGAGGTTAGTAACGACAATAATAATAATTCCAACATAGCTTAGAGAGGAGAAATCCTTCGTTCATCATGAAGGGGAACTCAAAAGAAGGGAACACTTGTAATGTTGTACAACATATCGTGTTCTTTTAAACTGATCTTCAGTCGCATGTTTCCTTAAATGGTTTAGGTCCATATTACAGCAACCTCACACGTTCCAGATCATTGCAGCACACACGCTCTAAGAGACCCTAAAGAAGACTGTTTTCGTGTGACGTGTGACCACGCCCATGACATGTGCTGTCCTTCTTGTGATCAACTGAAATCCATAATCATGGAAATTGAGTCTTCATTAAAATCCTCCGAGCTGAGAGACGAAGACCACGATGACTTGATGTATACATTTCAGCAAGCCTATCAGGCAATTGAATCATGGAAGGCTCATCAGTTGAGGTCAATTCAACAGGATAAGGCAAGAACGAGTCTTCTAGAAAACCTGGAAAGTTCTTTAGTTCTCATCACTCAGGATTGGGCAATGAAGTTCCTGCCACAAAAGTACAGGGAAACACAAGAGGAATTTCTTGGCATATTAGTGTTGTCGCCCGTAGGATTGCCGAGAAACTGCAGGACCAAGTGTTCGTTCACATAGTCGAGAATTGCAGTCAAGACAGCAACGTGGTGGTCAGCATCATATGACACACCCTTCAAGAACTCAAGAAAGAACATCCGGAGATTACAACTGCCTTTCTCTGACAGGACAACGCCGGGTGTTACCACAGTTACACCATGTTAGCTGCGTGCTGACGTATGGAGGAAGCGACTGGTATCAAGGCTGAGAGAGTGCACTTCAGCGATCCGCAAGGCGGTAAGGGCCCATGCGACAGAAGAGCAGCAACCATCAAAGCCCATGTTCTTCGCTACATCAATGCAGGCCGTGATGTAGTCTCTGCGAATGATCTCAAACGAGCTATTTATCTCATGGTGGTATCAGAGGTGTCCGAGTTACCTTGATTGATTCCACAAAGCAGCATCCAGTTTCATTGCAGGGGAAACTAGAAGGAGTGAGCAACTTAAATAATTTCCATTACGGAGACGAATGTCTAACTGTATGGAAAGCATTTGATGTGGGAGAAGGAAAGGCCATACCATGGTCTTAGTTGCAAGGTAAAAAATGTTTCTTCCTTCCTTTTACCAAGTTGTTATTTTCACACGCCTTTTTTCTTAATTTCAAATAATATACAATATCCTGTCATCGCCACAAAATGCTACAAAATCTCGTGTCTCATTTCATAGGTTTAGTTGTCATTTTATGCTCTCTTTTTGTTAGTCCAAATGGGTTCAGTGAGGGATTCAATCTTCCCCGACAGTTCCTTTTCTCCTGGAGACTTCCAAGACGTCCCTTTGTTTGACAACAAGCAGTCTCCGGTTCAAGAAAAGACGGAAGACACCATTCAAGGAGAGGAAAACATTGCATCCGCTGACAACAAGCATGCCGGTCTTTTTTCTCGTCCAGTTGAAGGATGCGTGAGTACTTTTCAGTGCCACTGTAACCTGGAGTGGCATATGCATTATGGCAAGTGCATATTTGTAGAGGAAAGACACTCGCTTCTCAACAAGGCAAAGATACTTTCCGCTGAAAAACTCCACGAAAGATCTAGCGCACAGCCCTTTATTGCCGGTTCTGAGCTTTCAGAGCAAAGTTTTCAGGCGTTACCGCCAGGCTGGGCATTGCGATCTTCGAGGAAGGCAGCCCGTTTCAGTGCTAAGCAGAAGACCTACCTAGATGAGAAATTTAAAATAGGAGAACAGACTGGATTCAAAGCAGACTCAGCACAGGTGGCTCAAGATATGAGGCATGCCAAACATGAACATGGGAGCCGCAGATTCACTGTAGATGAATTCCTAGCACCGTAGCAAATAAGGGGGAGGGCAGTTAACAGCAGCGGCTTGTGAAGCGAATACACAATCTATGTTGGGCGCTGATACATGGTATGTACAGATTTACAAACAATACTCAAATGAAGTATAAATATGGCAAACATATTAATTTGTTTCCACATAGAAAATTGTATCCATCCTCGGTCGTTTAAAACAAGACGATTTTGCGTTTTACCTTATTTTGTTTTGAAAATAACTGCTAAAAGTTTAAATTTCAGGTTACCTGAGCAGCAGAAAAGACAAACATTGATCAAAACAAGCTTTTTATTCGGAATAGTAACGATTTTTTGCCCCCAAAACGGCCTGTTGTCTTTTCCACGAGCGCATTGTTGATTTGTCACCTCCAAGTGCGTGACAAGGAATGGCGTGTTTTGACCTTTGTGTCACTTTTGTTTGGCGTGCTAAAATTTCGTAGTTTGAGTAACCCAAAAATTTTATTGCAGTTATTTGAAGAAGAATCCTTGTTCTTTTGCTCGATTAACTTGATGTAACCCCATGCCATGTACCAAGGTGCAATTTTACCCTCTCAATTGTGCCATTTTTTTGTCCACCGAAGTTTGTGAAAAATTGAAGAAAACCAAAAATCGCCCAAAAATTTAGTTCGCAATGGAATCAGACAAACAACATTTCGGACAATTCGTAAAAACATGTTCTTTTCACTGAGATAATCAATGGTCACCTTCACTGTTTTGTTTATTTTTAAGCGACGTTCAAATAATGGGTTGTCTAGACCTCGTGAAACTGACGTGAGAGCCATCAAACGGATTTTGCCGCAGTTCGCGTAAAATAAAAATCTAATGGAGCTCAAAGTATTTTTTCTAGAAATAGTTCATCGAGACCTAGATTCTGGCAAAGTTTGGGGATTTTCGATTTTTTCATTTTGCACACTCCCAGGCGAAATTTCCAAATTGCCGCTCTTAAAAGAGTTGGGTGTGCAGCCTATGGGACGTCGTATTGCACTCATAGCAAAGATAAGTGAATTATTTAAAACTCCAAAACAGGACAAGCATCCAGATGTGGTTAAAAAATCAGAGAACATCACAGTAATGAAGAAAAAAATAACAGTGGAGGACAAGAAACTGTAGGATGCCAAATCTGGAAAAGTAAGCATAATTTTAAGTACCTCAATGATTAGTGGTGATCTATTGATTTTAAGTTCTCTGATAAAGTCTATACTTGTGTAAGAGTTCATATTTGTCCCTTACTTGCAACTTAAAACATTTTAATGTTCTGTTTGTACTCAAATTCGAGTTAGCATGGCTTGGTTTCTAAATCCAACAACTCTTCTTAATTGTAGGATGTCACTCATTGTTCGAGAGGCAGGAAAAGTATGGCCTGGGAATAAAAAAGTACACTTTAAAAACAGCCAGACAGAAGCTTTAAAAATGTATTTTCTCTTGGTACGTATGGTAATTAGTTCTTTTCATCTCTGCAATGCTTACATCAGCCTGCACGCTGAAGGCGTGTCCCCTGGGCAATGCTAATTGGTTCAGCCTGCTATATATTCAGTGTTTTCAGTTTGCTTATTCCTCTCTCGTGCAAGTTTACCGAGTTTACTTGGCGTATTCAATTTTGGCTTGGTTATGTTGCTCGAGGGTCTAGGTACGCCAAATATCGAAACTAATATCGACCCAACTGGACGCTAAGGAGAAGAAGATTGAAACTAAACAGAAGATTGACAAAGAAACGGTCGAGCTGAAATTTAAGGGCAACCAGAAACAGTTCAAGCTCATGGCCGAGCTTGACAGCATTCTAGACCAGATACAGACGGCGAACGCAGTCACGCGCAACAAGGAGATTGTTGCGCTTGTCATTGCGGGCAGAAAATTGATCCACAAGAGACAGAAGCTGATCAAAATTGTGGATAAAAACAAGGACGGGTGGCAGGTGGTGGAAGAATATGAATCCGATGAGTTGGCTTCCAACTCTGACGACGAAAAGAAGATCAAGAAAGCGAGAGAAGCTGCCAGCAGGAAAAGAAAGGCTAAGTATAAGTTTAAGCGTTTCGACGAGAAGCGGCAGAGGTCTGGTCATGTTGGTGGGCATGATAATCAGCTTTTTCGTGGCAGGTCTTTTTTAAATTTCACTGGTATTCTTTGTGATTTCTCGGTATACTCTGCAAGAGTATCCATCCTAACCTGCTGTAGTTTGATGTCTGTTCATACAAGTAGTTGAAAGGGTAAAATAAGTTACGTTTGTTTGAACGCAGTGAATTAGAACGTAAAGATATTTTCTCTTGGTACGTATGGTAATTAGTTCTTTTCATCTCTGCAATGCTTACATCAGCCTGCACGCTGTAGGCGTGTCCCCTGGGCAAGGCTGATTGGTTCAGTCTGCTATATATTCAGTGTTTTCAGTTTGCTTATTCCTCTCTCATGCAAGTTTACCAAGTTTACTTCGCGTATTCAATTTACCCGCCCACCTGCCCATATTTAAACCAGCAGTTTTATTCTTGGTGCACTAATTTGTTATTTCTTCTTTGTCGCTAATTTTTTGTTTTATCAGGCCGTGCAGACTTTGCTCAAAGTAGATGCCTTAAATGCAACAGGACAGGCCACTGGGCCCATGACTGTAGGTGGTCCGCTTGGTCCTACCCAGGATCCTACCCCACCTATGGCACTCATCCGTCAGGATCATTCTGTGTTAGGGGAGGAGGAGGAGGACCGCCTGGATCGACAACAAACAATGCTAAGTGATCAGGACGGATTTTTCGATAGCTTTGCTCAGGTGAAAGAACAATACGAATTCCCCAGCAATGATAGTACTTGTGTTAAAGGAAAGTTAAGGGAAAATGTTAACTTTTACAAAGCTGTAGGAGCTTCTAGCTTTATTATCAGTGATGAAATGGTATATGAAATGAATCATATATGAACTGCGGATATGAAATCAAGTGAAGCTATGATCTTCGCAGTTATGAGAGCAATTTTTGCAATTGCTTTGAGAAGCCTGAAAAATTCAGGACTTCAACGGGTTTGAACCCGTGACCTCGCGATTCCGGTGTGACGCTCTAACCAACTGAGCTATGAAGCCACTGACACTGCACTATGAAGCCACTGAAGTCAGTGGCTTCATAGCTCAGTTGGTTACAGCGTCGCACCGGAATCGCGAGGTCACGGGTTCAAACCCCGTTGAAGTCCTGAATTTTTCAGGCTTCTCAAAGCAATTGCAAAAATTGCTCTCATAACTGCGAAGATCATAGCTTCACTTGATTTATTATCAGTGTTATTCAAGATGGATACAGGTTACCTTTTATCTACACTCCGCCATCTGTTCAGTTACATAATAATAGATCTGCTGTAGTTCATAGTTTTTTTGTAGGCGAGGCAGTCACAGAGCTTCTTAACTCGGGGCATATCCGTGAGTTGAATGCACCACCATTTGTTATTAACCCCTTCTCTGTTTCGGTCCAGCCCTGCGGGAAAAAGATGTTGATTCTCGATTTAAGGTATGTCAACAAATGTCTTAAGAAATTTCGGTTTAAATGTGAAGATTGGAAAATTGCATTAAGCTATTTTGAAAAAGGTGTGTATATGTTCTTGTTTGATCTCAAGAGTGGGTACCACCATATAGAAATAGCAGAAGAACTTCAGACCTATTTAGGTTTTTCTTGGAACTTGCAAGGGTCGCAGTCCAGTCGGTACTTTAGTTTTGCCGTTTTACCTTTTGGCCTTTCCACTGCGCCTTACATATTTACTAAATGCGTACGTCCATTAGAAAAGTATTGGCGCTTCCAAGGAGTAAAAATAGCTGTTTTTCTGGATGACGGATTTGTAATAGATAATACCTGCGAAAGTTGCAAGGTGGCAAGTTCAAAAGTTAAATGAAATTTAGGATAAGCGGGTTTTGTACTGAATGACGAAAAGAGTATTTGGGAGCCACGTCAAGTTATTGTATGGTTAGGTTTGCGTTGGAATTCTGTGGAGGGTTGTATTCACATAACGGATCGCAGACTGAGGAAAATATTTGAACATATTGAAGCTATCAGAAGTAATGACTATGTCATGTACGCAAGGCAATTAGCTTCATTCATTGGCAAGATTATTTCCACAGGAGCCGTTGTTGGCAATGTTAGCAGAATTATGACTAGACATTGCTCTATGTCTATTGTTGCTGCTCAAGATTGGGACTCACCTTTTAAACTTGAACAGTATAGCGTTGATGAAGTTAATTCCTGGAGAGTAAACCTTGACAATGCGAATACAAGATGTTGCTTTAGCAACAGTTTGCCTAATTGTTTTGTTTACTCTGACGCCAGCGGAACTGGCTGTGGCGCGCACATGGCGTTGAATCACGAGTTTATTTGTCATAATATGTGGACTGAGGAAGACTGTGGAAAATCCTCCACGAGGAGGGAGTTATATGCAATAGAATTTGCGCTTGAATCCTTTTGCAATGTATTAAAAAACTCGCATGTCAAATGGTTCACTGATAGCCAAGCTGCTGCAAAAATAATTGAGGTTGGAGGTATGAGAACTGATTTACACACCCTCGCTTTGAGGATCTTCGAAATATGCGTCAAACATAAGATTCTGCTGGATATTCAATCAATAGAATATCATGTGGCACTGGCCTGTGTTTGTGTGTCCTAGGTAGTACTGAGTCTATGAGTTTGTCTGGGTATGCGTAAGGCTTTTGAGCCCTATACCAAACTATGACACTGGCCATAGTTGTTTTGCATAAGGCAATGGCCTTTAACATTGAGATGAAGGCATTGACGCGAGTTATCTTGCTGAAGTATTTCATGTTATTGCTTGATTTGTATTCTTTTTTAGATTGTTGGAAAAAGCTCTTACTGGAGCAAAGTCTCGGTCATTTTACAGGAACACAGACGAGAGGCTATCAAGCAAGTCTTGACTTCCAGAGCCAATTCTACAGTAAAGAAATACCTAGCAGAGTTAAAAAAGTTCCTTAACTGGTCCCGGAAAAATGGCATTACTGTCGATTTGCCTTATGACAGTATAGTAGCGGCAATGTATTTATCGGAATTCTCCAAACAAACTGAGTCTAGTGCATCTGTTATTCTGGCATACTCCGCCCTTAAATGGCTTCACACACTTTTTCCTGAGAATAACCCGCTGGAGAATGATCTCTGTCGGAATATTGTGGAATCTGCCAAGAGAAGCAAAAGCAAACCGGTCACCAAGAAGACGCCCATAATGGCAGATATTATTAAACAGATAATCGATAAATACGCTACCCCGGGTTCTAACTTAAAAGATTTGAGGACTGCTACTATTTGTACCGTAGGGTTTGCTGGTTTTTTGAGATTTAATGAGATTTCTAACATTTTGCCTTCACATTTAACATGTGTGGGTGGCTACATGTCAATTTTCATTCCCCGTTCCAAGACGGATATTTATCAAGAGGGGAACATCGTATACATCAATCGCCTCCATAATAAGTATTGCCCAGTGAACTTGGTTATCAGATATATTGAAACAGCTGGTATTGACTTCAAATCTACTCTCCCGTTGTTTAGATCTGTAAGTTATCACAGGAGTTCAAATTCGTATTCTATTCGCAAATCTGGATTATCTTATACAAGGTGCCAGGAGATCTTTAAGTCCTGCCTTGTCGAATTGGGTTATGATGCGAGGTGTTTTGGATTACATAGTTTAAGGTCGGGCGGTATTACCTCGTTGTGCAGCACAGTAAAAACTCTATCTCAGATAGATTATTGAAACTTCACGGCCGCTGGAAAATGGACACAGCCAAGGATATGTACGTTCACGAGGATGTGCAGAATAGATTGGCAGTAACTAATTTCCTTGGGTTGTGATTTCCAACTTCGATACTTAGCCTGATTGTAGGTAGCATTCATTTGATTGATGTTAGTTTTCTCAATATGCTACACCACCTGGTCGGGTGATTTAAATTTTTTCTCGGTTAGTATTTCATGTAATTGTAATGAGGGATCTAATTATAATAAACTATTGTATTGAATTATTTCTATAGTATTTCATGCAATTATATGAGGGAACTATTTGTAATGAGTTATTGTATTGAATTATTTCAATAGTATCTCATGCAACTGTATTAATGAGTGAACTTATTATAACAAGGTATTGTAAAAGGAAGTTAATAAACTCGGTATACTCTGCAAGAGTATCCATCCTAACCTGCTGTAGTTTGATGCCTGTTCATACAAGGAGTTGAAAGTGTAAAATAAGTTACGTTCGTTTGAACGCAGTGAATTAGAACGTAATTAGAAGAGCTGGTGTCAAGACTGGAATAAACGTGCCAAATATCACAAATTGGCTTTGGACCAGGAATGTTTTGGTAGAGGTGTGGATAAAAACAAGGGGAAGGCCATGACCTACCAGTTGTCATCAGGGTTGTCAAAAGTAGCTACAGTAGCAGCCTCTAAAAATCATCACCAATTTCATGTTTTTTGGGTGGCTACTGTGCCGGCCATTCTTCTTACATGCAGTCTTTAGTAAATGATGGCAAAATCAGGCAGCTGCTTTAACAATATAGCCAGTGACAGGTAATTCACAACTTTCTGGCAACCCTGTGTAATTATCTTTGTATAGTTATCAATTTGCGTGTTGAAGAATTCTTGTACTGATCATTTGGTTGATAGTGCAGTATGTTTTAAAAAGCTGAGT
>NC_090888.1:33191291-33213791 GCF_036669925.1 Montipora capricornis | reverse complement strand
ATCACCTGAATCATGAAACCAAACAGGAAGAGGTTCATTAAAATTGTAGCAACTTTTAACTCTTTCTGAGCAAGTGTACGAGCTGTTTCAAAATCTAAGTAACAACCAGGTGAAAGTTGTTGGCTCAAAATATTCTTGTCAACAATAGCATTTGCTAAAGCATGAACCCAAGAATTTTTCAGAGGATTACTGCTCTGATTAGGAATGGTCAATTCTGATTCACTTAAACAAAACATTCTTCCCAAGATAATTGCTATCAGAGTCCATGCATTACTACCGTCTTTTCCTCCTAGATGTCCTTGAGATAATTCAGGTTTGCATCTCCATACTTGTATTGCTTCTGCAAAGAGACCGGTATGAAATTTGACATTTACTTGGAGAAAGCAATGATATGAAAATATGAAACCTCAATTAATTGATAGACTTATTTTCTTTATTCTGTTTATTTGACTACTCCCAAGCACTAATTTCATCAAGCAAATTTCGATCACTGGACAACTTAATGTCATCGCCTGTCAGCACCTTCATATCATTCTCTATTTTAACAACCTCTTGATCTACTAAAGTTGATGCCAGGTTTCTCAAACAATGCACTTTGATTTCCCTCTAATTCCATGAACCTTGAGATACCTGCATGCAGGTATAATATGGCGATGCAACTGCACATGACTTGATGTTGTCTTTCCAAACACTTTACAAACTATTTGTTCTGCTGACTGCAGAGACATACAAGGGCTCACAGCTGTTGATGGGATAATTAACAGTTTTCAGGGATAAAAATGAAGACCAGGCCAAATCAAACTGGTAGATGAATTAATCATTTGTACTTTAACACTGGGTATGATCTGATACTGACTACATAATATAAAGTGCACAAAAACACACAAATAACATGAAGCAACTGAGATCAGTGAAATAATAAATGTTTTAACTTTGCTTTGTACTTTGCTCAAGGCTTCAGGTTGCTCCTTGCACGGACATTTTTTCCTGCATTGGTGTTTGTTTGGGATGCTTTGCCATGAAATGTTACATCAATAACATTTGGGAATGACTTTTCACAGAGAAAATAGAAATAGCTTTAAAAAGACTCCACATGTCTAAACGTGCATTGACTGCTATTGTTGACTTAGAGTTGCTGTGACCATGATGCAAGTCACCAACTTGCAGTAGACTTTTTACTGAAAATTTGCTTTTTAATAGGAGTAACATACTGCATGGTGGAGCATTCCAAAAAATACACTATATACATGTAGTAAGTGCAAAGTTAAACAATGGCAATTTTGAAGCGCAATCATGATAACCAATACTGAAGTATGAAGTTCAATCTTGAGCTCTAAACTGAAGAGCAAACGTCTAGTGATCTTAACTTTCTGTTTCGTGATGAAAAGCATAAATTACAAACAAATACATCCAGTTGTACCCCCCTCAGTCACACACTTGTATCAGGGCTTGTTATGCAAGTTACTACGAGGGACAACAATAAGACCACATGCAAGTAATACAAAGCTGAAATAAAAATCTTCAGTGCCTTACCATTAGATGTGTCACTGGAGGAGTCCTCATCTGACAAAATGTCCGTGTCATTACCAGCAGACATTGAAGAGGATCCTGAGGAATCTGAGCTTGGCTTGCGCATTCTTTTGTGTTTTTTCTGGAAAGGACAAAAAAAAATTAATTTTACAGCTCTGATTTAAAGTTTAAAACATGAGGTAGGGTAGTACCATTTGTGTGGCTCCACATCGATAACCCCCTATAATAGGTCACTAGATATTCCTAGGGGATGGGGATCTCAAGAGCTTAAAACTTTAAAAGGAAAACACAAAGCCTTAAGTGGAATTTCTGCTGATATATAGCACAAACCAAAAAACGTTCTGTGGGGCAGAGCATGTTGTTTCCCTGGAGAAACATTTGTTTCTTTTTACAAGAATAAATATTACCAATTTCAACAAACCTCATCGCTGTGTCCCAAATTTATCATTCTTTTGCGGACACTTTTAATATGTTGTCGGAATCCATCTGGAAGTAAGAAAGGAAACAAAAGAAAAGAAAGCATAACATTTTACACCTGGAAAACTTAGTCCACTAGCTACTTTGTTAAAGTGCCTATAAACCCGAATTTTTTTTTTTGCTTCGAGAAATCTTTGTATCGCTCTGAGCAAAATGGCGCAAAAATTTTTGTTTTTTAGTAAAACTGGAATTTTTTACGAATTTTCAAAGTGGCGGAAACGCGAGATTCGAAAACCCATTACCGAGCTGGTGAGCTTGCCGAAAGGGAATGGGTCCAGTGTAATTCGTGACGTAAAACCCGGACTGTAAGTTTCGCCAGTTGTGACTTCCATCAGCGGTGAAGCCATGCCTGAGAAATGTGTTGTTTTCGGTTGTAGCAATGTTCGAAGCAAAGAAAAAGGGATACTGCTTCATCCCATACCGTTTTACGGTAAAAGCAAAAGCGAAGGAAGAAGTGGGTCGATTTTGTTAAATTGAAACGTGCTCATTGGGAACCCACCGAGCATTCGGCGGTGTGCTCTGAGCACTTCAAAGAGGAGAACTACACCAACCGATTCGCTGATGATCTGCTCCGGAGGCTGAAAAGAGATGAAATCGGCGTTTGTGTTTTTCCGACTAGGCACGCTCCTTGTGTTTCGAGCAACAATGATGTAGATAAACTTGAAAGTGAACGAAGTAAACCGAAGGTGAGACATTTCTCAGCATATGTCACTCAGTCTGCTTGTCAGAACAATTTGATTCTTCAATCGTTGATCATACATGTAAATGTTTTTTTAATTTTTTTTCATTATCGTTTGCCAAGCCTACCGTATGTTCTTGCAAACACAATAATATATTATTTCAGAGACGGAAAGATGCCATTGAAAGTTTTGAAAATGCCAGTATAAGTACGAGTGCTGATCAGCCTAAGCCGAAGTGTCGGAGAAAGAGCAAGAAATTATCCCCTTCCTCTGTACCGCTGTCCACACACGAAGAACCAGAGGAGGTTGTTGAAGCAATGGACATTTCTTGTGCTGTGGAAGCTAGCGAAGGTGTAAGTTCGTGTCCACCCGTATCCGACTTTGCTGAGGAATGTGCCAGTTGTCGTGCTTTTATGAACGAGAAGAGAGTGCTGAACAACACTGTATTAGAGTTGCGTGCAAAATTAAATGACAAGAGGGAAAAGCTAAAAAGACTCGAACAGAAACTAAAGGGTAGGTCTTGTTCAATGGCTACCTAGATAAATAAGGATACGCGACTTTTTTGAATGTTTATTCGTGTAGCCATTTTGAATTCGCGCGAAATCTGAAATATTGCCGCGAAATTTGTTTAAAAAAGTTCATACTGTACCTCTGCCATAATGCCCATTGCACTGTTCTCGCATGTACAGTATAATCAGCGACCTTCCTAAAATTTTGATGTTCTTTTACTGTAATAATCGAATATTGTAGCCATGTACAGTTATCACAACAATGTGGAAGCGGCTGACAGCGATGGAAATTATTATCATACAGAAAGAGAAATCTGAGAGTTTTAAGAGAGTCAGTAATTTATATAATTGAATTTTATTTTGGTTCACAGCATTATTGGGTACATGTGGCAGTTCAGTAATTCATCCCGGTTAAAATGTTGCTCCATGTATTTGTGGTGTTTTTGTTGCAGTATAAATTAGTTGATGTTTTCTTTGTACGCAACTCTGCAGTGTTGTTCATATAAACTTCTATACCTACATGTCTGTGATATTCTGCATTTAATTTGGAGACATCCTTACATTAATTTACAGCACCACAAAGTTAGGATGAGTCAGGTACAGAAAATTCCTCAAAGAATAATGAAGTGGATGACGAGGCTGAAGATGAGGATGCTGAGCCTGAAGAAGAGAAAGGAGCGGGTGAAAGTACGTATGAGACAGAGGAAGAGCCAACTACAGAGACTGAATCAGAAGATGACAACTCGAATAACCATCAGCCTAGAAGGTAATTCAGCTCACGTCTATAACATTTTCACAACTATTTCAAGTTACTAACACACTCTATGCATTTCTGACATTAATTTAGGGTGTCACGGATGATTTATATAATGTTCTGTAAGACTGGCACCCACTTCAGAAGTGCTATTGAAACTTCTGGTCTCAGAAACAATACAAAATAGATTTAAGTTGGAAATATTTGTTTTTGTTACAGGATCTCAGCAAAAGGGACAAACCTCCAAACAGAACCAAAGCACATTGTCTTTCTTACCCAGTTGCTCCTATTATTTCGTTTCTGCCATAGCTGCAAACAAGATAATCCACAAGTAGACGTGTATCAGGTTGGCACCCAAGCACTTGTAACAACTACATGCTCAAACCCTAAGTGTCCTAAACCCAAGGACACATGGCAAAGCCAACCGTTTTTGCCAGGAACAAAGTTGCCAGCGGGCAATTTTCTCCTTTGCTTGGCTATTTTGTTAGCTGGGGGATCTGCATCCAAAGTGTTCAGAGTGTTCTCTCATATGGGACTTGGTTGCTTATCCATGACTACTTTCTTCACACACCAGAGAGTAAGTTATTTAAAAAAGATTTCTCGGTACTATGTGATGAACAATACACAAAAGGAAGCCTTTGGTATATGCTAGAACTTCTTTCCCCCATCCTTCCCGCTCCACATTTCCAGTGATCTTCCTTTAAGGTAAATTTTATATGAAGTGTGCTGTTAGAGCAATAACAAAATACTGTACTCCAGGAGTCAATGTGTCTCAGTGGTACCCTAAGCATAGTCAGTGGTACAGTAGATGGGTGCCTGGAAATGGAAACAAGCTTATAATACAGGGTTTACTTTCCACGATTTATCCATGGGCCATGTCAAGTGGTCCTTAATTATGACAGTCCTGACTTAACACCTTTTCCATTATTCCCTAAGTGCAGAGGGTGCAAATTAAAAACTATATTCCTACATTGTAGATACTTTTCGTAATTTAAAATGCACAAAGACAAAATATGTAACGTACAGCTTCCACCAATGTGTGTATCTTCTATTTTCCTCTCTAGAACAGGCTGTTCCCAACGATTTTGCTGTATTGGCAAAAATACCAACAGAAGATGCTAGAAAAAGTGAAGTCCATTAAAGATGGCATAACAATTGCAGGTGATGGCAGACATGACAGCATGGGGCACTGTGCAAAATATGAGGCCTACACCATATTTTGCTGTACTGTACCAATGATTTTACACTTTTCTCTAATTCAGGTAAATACTCAGAACAACTCTGACTACTGAACCTCTCCATTCTACTCCTTACTGTTGTTGTTAGAATTCTACATGTAATTTATTATTATTATTATTATTGTTATTGTTATTGTTATTATTATTATTATTATTATTATTATTATTATATTATTATTATTATTATTACTTCTTGAGGTGGTATCTATTACTCTTACAGCATACCCCATCTAGAGAATATGCACTTAGTATTTTTAATAAAGTTTTTTTTCCTTCCTGTCTTATTGAACAGAGAAATCAAGCTGGTAGTAGTCCAGCTATGGAATTTGAGGGATTCAAATCCTGCATGGAGTTCTTGATTGGATATGGGCTGCTTATCACAGCATTTGTTTCCGACTGACATGTGTCCATTGCTGCTTACATGCGGAAGTCTTTATCACACATAATCCACTACTTTGACATCTGGCATCTAAAGAAAAGTAAGCTCTCTTGTTAATAGTGTTTCATAGCCATCATTACATTTCAAATTTCAGTATTTATTATTGTATAACAGTAACAATGGGTTACTGTGTTGACACAGTATCAACTTGATAGTGCTTACAAAGCTCCATAACCAGATTACAAATGATGTCATTGATAAGTGCATACAAATGGTGAATTTTGTGCTCAGTAACAAATGTGAATGGTGAATTAATCTACATGACACGAGATGGGTCAAAGAAGATTACGAATACAACCCATGACCTCCCCAACACCAGGCGGGCACTCTATCGACAGAGGACACGTGTCACATATGAACTCAGTTAAAATGACCTTGCTCTCCATGAGTTCTTTTAGCTCAGTGGATAGAGTGCCTGCACAGTGTTCGGGAGGTCATGGGTTCCATTCCTGTCGGGGACTCAGATTCTTCTTTGTCCCATGCTTGTGTCATGTAGATTAATTCACCATTCACAAGGAAATATTTTGATGATCAGATCAGCATTATTATCAACCGGTTGTACGATTCAGCCTGCTTTATTCTTAGAAATCAGGAAAGTCCTTTCAACGCTCTCCAAAGAAAAGGGATGTGAGTCAATAGCTGAATGGATCAGATCATGTGAAAACCACTTATACTGGAGCGCTACCACAACGTTTAGTGGAAATGGAAAAGTCATCTGGGCCAAGTTTAGCTCCTTCATGGGCCACATTGTCAACAAACACTCGCAGCTTGGTGATGCATTATTCAATAAGTGCTTTCATGGAGTAACCAGTCCAAGAAAATGGTTGAAAGTTGGTATGCTATTAAATAACGTGTATGATTTATTGAGGAATGTATACTTCAAAGTTGAAGCAATAAGGCTTGTTCAAGAGTAGGCAATATAAAGTATTTTGACACGAGTTTTTTTGCCAGAGAGTGTATGATTGACTATCACACTCACAGCCAAATGGAAGCAATGAATAATAACAACTTGTGTAAATAACTGGTATTAATTTGTTTCAAGACAAAGTGTAAACTAATATGTGAACCTTTTAATGCCTTGTTATATTTTAATTTTGTCTTTTTCAATAGGGTCTGTGGCATATGAAAAGTTATGCAGTGCCCTCACGAATACCCATTTAGTAAAGGGCATAAAGCAAGCTTCCCCTTTCGCCCAGACAAGTTGCCTGGAAGGGTTTCACTCTGTGTTGAATCACTTTTTACCAAAGATGACCGCATATTCCTATGCTGGAATGTATTGCAGGTATAACAATTCTTTTATTTGTTTATTTTTTAATGTCAAAAGCTACATGTATAATTGTACACATATTTAGGTTGGTTGTTCAATGGGGCCTGGTCTAGTCAGTAGGAATTCTGGGCTACAATAGCTACCAGCTTCTTAACAAGTCGACTGAGGCTGGGTATCCCAAACCCAGCCTAAGTTGACCTCACAAGAGTACACTGAAAGGTTGACATGAAATATTTTAGTTCCTCGGCCTAGATGCAAAAACTAACAGATTGTTTCTCTGTACTGTTTTAGTCATCATTGGGATTCTTAGACTTCATATGCCTTTGACTAATTAATAAAACTAGGGGATGACCACTACCCAATCCTCCACATTAATCCTAAAGTAGGTTTATGGGTTCTGCAACTTTGCAAAACACTTACAAAGGATATGTGTTTAACTCACAGGCACATTCTTGCCGCAGTACATTTTAATTTTAACCTGCAAAGGGAATGCCGAAAGACTGCAGATGATACTGAGCAGATAAAAATTACATATCCGAAGTTTAAGAATGGTGAAGCAGTTGTGAGGAATGTGAGAGTGTCCCAGAATGTTGGTGAGTCTGGTTACTGAAATAGATAAGATAATTATCATGGTACTTGTCATGTTAATCTCTCCACTAAATACTGGATCTAACAATATTATTGATTTAATTTTCTTTTTTTGTCATTTTCCATTACAATGTAGATTATGTGGAAGAAATTTTTCAAACATTTATGACAGCCACCAAGGAGGAATTGAAAGGGGCTGCAGACAAGCTGAAGGACATGACACCTTCTCCTATGAGCACAATGCTGGAGAAGGAATCCCAATCAAGTGCAGTCAAGAAAAAAATTGACAGGAGTAATAAAATAACAGAAAATGTCCCCCCTACAACACCAGGTATCAGCAGCCACAATCGAACAGATTTTTGGTTTTGCTTATCACGGTGCATTGTTTACAGGTGTATCATATCAGTAATTGATATTGTTGTCTGTATCAATAACATAACAACTCCAATACCAGTGTCGGGTCGAGGGGAGTGGCCGGGGGGGCCCTTCTTAGTTTGGATGTAAAATGAAGAAATGAGTGGAGGAAGAAAAGCCGACTGAGGAAGTAAATTATACCCAGGTCCCCTCCTTAGCTGAAGGTCTGGATCTGCCACTGAATACAATTTAGGAAAGATTCCATATATGGTTGAACCTCTCAAAACTGTTGTCTCTAACAAATCACTTTTCTTACCCTGGGTTCATTTCACTTGAGGGAAAACAAAAGATAACTGTAAATTTATGTATGGTGAAAAAGAATGCTCATAAATTGTACATTTACATTTCAGTAGCTGAAGTTCAGGAGCCAGAACCTGGAAACACTAGGACAGCATCCAAAACACCAAAGAGGTGTTCCCTGTGCAGACACCCCATGAAAGGGCACAGCAAAGTTTCCACTTGTCCCAAGAATCAGAAAAAACAAAGTTAACATAGTTGTCTGCATTTAATTCTTTTTATTCTTTCACATTTACATTGTTGTATTTTGTAACCCTCCTTCTGCGAGGAATAAAGACCTTTTTTGATACTTAAATGACTGAGTAACAATCATTCCATAAGCTGGGATTTGGTGACAGATCCACTGATTTGCTTTGGGAAAGGTTGAATATGACCAAACAAAATATACCAAACAAAGTGAAAGGAAGCCCTCTTCGCTATGAAATAAAGCACGAGTCTCATCCACACAAGCAAAGCCTTATATTGGGTTACCCTCCTGTTAAAAGAGTTACTTGCTTGCTTTTAGGTTTCTGTTGGGCTAAAATTCAATCATCTTCATCTTCAAGATTGAATCCAGTAAATTCTTCATCCTTGTCGCACGGAAATGTTTTCCGTATTGCAGCATATGCACATGCAGGCAAAGGGATCCTCCTGTTCCCCAATAATCCATAGACCAAGCGAGAAAACTCTCGATAGGACACACTTCTAAGAAAACTGCAAATGGATATAACAAACAAACGGACAATGCATTAGTCAAAATGTTTAAAATGCTTACATGTACGGGAGTAGAACCTTTCATTTCTCGAGAGATGTGCCATACAAAATACAATGTACGTATAGGGGGTCAATGAAAAGAAGTCAGTGCTTATGCACCTATTGGTGTCAAGCCCGAGGGGGAGGGGGTCACGAATGGGGTGGGGATTTTGACATTTTCTAATGGTTTACTTCTCTTCTACTATATAAAATTGGAAGATCAAATGCATAATATCCGATCAAAATCCCCACCCTGGGGATACATGCCACAGTCAAATTACCGTGGGTTGCCCAACCCCACCCTCGGGCTTGACATTGATAGGTGCATTACAATTTCACTTCTTAGAACAAAAATAAGGTTAGTATTTTGTGAACTGTTTAAACCAGAGTGAAATCAATATACACTGTATGCAATGTAAATTCACCTTCAAGTATTCGTTACAAGCGAATATTCAATATTTTGCTCCCCGGTGTCTAAACGTCCTGAATTCCAGGCCGAGTGTTGTGTTGCATATGATAACATCTTGACAGCAGTGCGCAAGAAAACTGCTCACCTTTCCTCTGATCCTGTTTGGTTATATTTTTTCTTTTCTTTTGTCCTGTACTTATGCGATGCCAATCGCAGGCTCCATTTCTGCAGGCAGACAGGGTTGAATCCTGGATGCTAAGTAATGCAAGTGAGTTTGGCGTCTTCAGGTAGGTCTTGAAGCACCAGGTCGCTAGTCAGAGCTTCGACGCAACCTTCCAACTCGCAACAGCAGTAGCACTCAGTGATATTTTGTAAAAATTGAAGGTCACAATTTCCACACTGGCACCTGCATTTAAATAAAGAAATACACATACAAATAATGTTTCGGGCATGGCAATTTAGCTGTAACAGTATTGATGTAGTCGACATTCTAACAAGTTCGCACTTGTTGATAGCAACAACGGGAGTGAGATCGCTACAACTTACCAGTCTCGGACTTCTTCTGTACCATTTAGGCGCTTTTGGAGTGTCTTCTCTAGGGCCTCTTCCTCCTTTCTTTCTTGTTCGTACAACTCTAGCCACTCTTCGTCCGCTAGGGGATCGTCAGCATATGCCTTGTGTGTGTCTTCCTCATCGCTGGCCGCCAAGCTCGAGTTTGGCGAACCTTCAACTTCCAGCTCGTAATCTTCCCTTTCTGAAACTTCCGTATCTGAACTGGAGGACAGAATGAAGTCGTTCGAAGCCATTCCTTCATTAACACGTACGCTGGTTACAAACGTCAGCCGAACAGAAGTTGTTTTCACCGGCACGCAGGGAAAACCACAAAACTACGCGTCTCCTCTGTTGATTTTTGCCTTAAGCTAATGTCCGGGAATTACGTCACTAGGCCCAGTCTCCCTTTTACCCGGTCGCGGGCAGAGAAAACCGCACTTTAAAAATTCGTAAAAAATTCCGGTTTTACCCAAAAACAAAAATTTTTGCGCCATTTTGCTCAGAGCGATTCAAAGATTTCTCGAAGCCAAAAAAAATTTTCGGGTTTATAGGCACTTTAAGCCTGCCACAAAACAGTTCCTATTTGGGATTGGGTTGATCTTGAATTAATTTGCAAAGCTTGTCCTCGTAGTAGCTCATAAAAATGCCGAACTATGAAACAGAAGACAGTGATCACTCATAACAGTACTTTTAGAGTATTTTACATTGCCATGTCACAATACAAAAAAAGCAGCAATCAAAAAGTGTATTTAATAGGAAAAGCAGCTTCCTCAAACAAGCATGGCACCAACAAATAAATACTTTAAAGGCAGTCCCCTTTTTAGTAAATATGGAAAGTAAGAAAGTTAAGAAAATGACTCCTGGGTTAAAACCTTTCACTGTTTTAAGAAAAAATACAAAACAAACTAGTCTGTTGGTTATAAGGTTTTGTAAAACAATACTAAAATCTCACACCTTTACCAAACTCAATTGACTTGATACAACAATCATCTGCAAGTTTGTCTACTAAAGCATTAACTTTCGCAGCTGCTTCTGGGTTTGATCTTATTGATGGTATTTCATTTCCTGGCTTTACGTAACTTTGCTAGACTGCAGTGCAATTTCAAAAGACAAAATTATTCTATAAAGGGGGTTGGCCACTGTTTTAATTTTACAAAGAAAAATTGTCATACTTACACACTCATGTGAACTAATTTAGTTGAAGGGTCTAGTTTTTTTTATCTCTGCTGCTATTAACTTCTCCTTCTTGTAGGTGGGCTGTATTTGATGTTTTTCGGCAACACAACTAAACTGGTCTTTCCACTTAATTGTGGCTCAACATGTACCTCATCTAATAGAGAGGGGAAAAGTGTCAAAGTTTAGCAACAATTTATAAATCCCACCCAAAAAATTTAACAAAATGTAAGCAGCAAAATGGGAACAAAATGGATATGAATTTATCACAACTTATAACAGGCACTGTCAAAGAGATACTGTATAAAAAAGGCAGTGGATGTTTTGACTGATAAAATGCAGCTAATAGAACGCAAAGTCCTCATCTTTGATTTCTACATTTTTGTACTAGTACATAGATTTTTACCCAAATCACAGGTAGCAATGTTTAAAACAACTTAACAAAATGAAACATCGTAAGAAATTACAGAGATTTAAATGTAAACATTCTTATAGCAGAGAGCTACAGTCTGTGACAAAATTCGTGGGAACAGTACACGACTATACAGATCTGAAGCTTTCGCAGCTCACTCTCCTCTCACAATGTTGTTTTAACGCGAGTTTCTGAGCCCAATTGCCAAAACAACATTGTGGGAGGGCAAGAAATTGTAAAGTGTTTCAACAATTTTGTCCGGGACTGTATTTTTGAGGAATTTCAGTTATGAAAAGAATTGACGGGAAATATGCTACATTTTAGGAGAAGGAAACCCTTGATTTATAGCGGCCTAGAGTGAGATGTTGCGCCATATTTGTGATAAATTCGACAAGAAATGCAAACATACATCATGTTCAGGTTTGTTTGAATTTGGTTGGTTGTTTCTCGTTCAAAAAAGAAAGCCTATTCATAGAAGGTTGACTGTGGCTGAGCATGTTCTGCTTAGAGGCCGTTCGAGTTTTATTGCGTGAAGGAAAAAATCGTAATATCTTGGTAACTGGGGTTGCTGGTTGCGGCAAAACACTTTAAAACTCCTCTATACTCTGTTTTCCAACCTTTTTGTAATCCTGGTACGACCACGATCGCTTTGGTTGATACTGTAAGTACTGACAGCGATGAAGTGATTCTCTCAAATGACGTTCGTTGGTGTCCCTAAATTAACGCACGGCACGATTTTTGACTTCTTTTGGAAGGTCACAAAGTTCATTTACCTACACTCAAATAACATTCCGCACGGGATATTGACTTTTAACGCGATTCTCCAATATTTTGCACCAGCAAGGAAGAGTTCACCTTCGTTAGATGAGCGTTCGCTGGCCGAAAATCTTTTCATTCATTTTATGCGGCACAAATTCCCAAAAAAGAACAACAGTGTATTTCCCCATGCTCCCGTTTTATTCGGCCTTGATCTTCTTACAAAGTTAATTAGCGTGCATCTGTAATTCAACGAGTCACCAACGAGTCACCATTTTTAAGAAAGCTTTTTTGGTGAGAAATATGCACAATTGAACCACGACGATAAAACAGTCAGAAAGGGCAGTGAACACAGAAGGTGAATCGATTGTTTTGGACTCTATAGTAGAGAAAATAGCCATTTTTGAGGCAAATGTGCATGGTGACGTTGTCAATGCACTGAGAAAAAGGATCCTGCTAAATTTAATTAATACAGTGGTGACTTGTGCACACTAACACAATGTCGTTGTTTTCTTCTCTTGTTGGTTTTGTCTAGCGAAATTTGACTCGACTTGAAAAATTGTTAAGCGATATCAAATTAGCCTACAATGGCGTTGTTATGAAAAAACAGTCAGTAGAAACCGTCTAATACAATAACGTTTTCAAACTGTGTGTCACCATTTTGGTACAAAGTTGCTCACGCAATGAACTAAAGTAAACAAGCTTTTACATCACGTGTCATAAGTTTCTATCCTTGTGCAAAATTAGTGTTTTTCATAACTATAACTTGTGTTTCCTGTATTTCCATGTCTCTCACCGACAGAAATTGTCGAAAAGTTATAAAAAAATAACTGTACTAACATAAAAAGTATTATTTTACATTTCCCGGGTCTTACGAATTTTTACTCGCGTAACATTGGGCCGGGTAATACATATATGTGCAAACTAATTTTAAGCCGTAACAATATTTGACAGTTGGCGATACATCGTCATTTTATGTAAAATACCGCATCAGTTAGTATTTTATACAACCTCCTGAGGGAAGCTACATCAAGGTAAAAGGCAATATCCTTCGTCCATATATATTCAGTATGTTGTCATCTCATTTTTAGCGCAAATCTTAATCTGTTTAGCACATCCAAGAAGTTGAAAGTCCTTTTTTGTTGATTGTAGGCAGTAATATCCTTTAGAAGTTGGAAAGGACGAACTTTTCTCACAGATACAGCAATTGTAAAAACCCCGCCTCCCTTTCTATAACATAACTTCCATGGGCGTCCTCTGTTAAATTAAACAATGGCTGGATAGGTTTTCTCTTAACTGTTAAACCTTTGTATGTGCTTTTCTTTCCAGGAAAATCGTCACTGATTAATCTCCAATCCCTTTTAGGAAAAATGTAGCGCGTTTTACGAAGAGAAAACAAATGCGCTCGTGCCCTTGTCACGCTATCAATGGCAGCAAGAAAAACCATATTTCAGATCATGACTCTCTTCTTAGCTAAATCTAAACAATTTCGCTTATTTTATCATTGTGCATATATAACAAAAGAAATTGGAACACTGTACATCAAACTCAGTTACGAATAAAAACATTAAACAGCACTATCGTACCGGTTATAAAGGCGACTGTAAAGTTGTGTCACTTATGACCCTGTCAGTACGTCCTATAAATAGTTTAAATTCCTCACAAATACAGTCTGTGACAAAATTCATTGGAACAGTACACGACTGTACAGATCTGAAGCTTTCGCAGCTCACTCTCCTCTCAGAATGTTGTTTTAACGCGAGTTTCTGAGCCCAATTGCCAAAACAACATTGTGGGAGGACAAGAAATTGTAAAGTGTTTCAACAATTTTGTCCGGGACTGTAGCTAGGGAAACAAATCCTCAAAAGCCTGAATTTTGGTCGGAGGCTAATCAAAATAAAGCTTGGGTAGGAAATTTAAAGCTTTCATTGCAAGTTTTGTATCAGGCAATGTTGGCGAACCACAAAAGGCGAAATGAAGTAAATTTACTTAACTCTATTTTATCCTTGATAATTTGCAATAGATACAAAAAAAATCACGATTACATTTATTCTCAATTTTCCCTTTGAAATTTACTTAAATAAATACGTGCTTTTGTACGGCGAAGTTGGACTTAACATACAGAAAAGGAACTATAACCTTATATAAATTGGTTAACATTGGAAAAACGAAAAACAAGAGAACAAAAAATGTAAGGTCATACCTTGAATGCTCTCTAAGGATTCAATCTGAGAAATAAATTCCATTTGTTCCCCAACAGTTGTTAGTCCACATGCCTTGAACATGCTCTTGTCTTGAGACTTTTTCATAATTGACAAGTGTCGCCCTTTCACTTTTTGTTCTGTCAACAAAACAAAGACCAGAAACTCCTGAACTATGCTGCAAAATTTATCGAGTTGCCACGAGCTTTTAAAACTTTATTGAACACCTATTAGCTAAACTTCACAATATCCAGCCACTTCTTTGCATATCATTGAGCAACAAAAGTGCCTATTGTGTTATACCTCGTTCTTTAAATTAAACATTCCGACAAATGTAAATGATGTTGCCGGGTATTCTGAAGTTGCTCTCACCTATTAATTATTGGCAGCTTACCGGCGAATTTTACAATAACTTCTTCAAACCCTTTTTCTTGTAGAAAGTATCCAACTCTCTCCACTGACCATTCTGCAAGAAATGGCGGGAATCATGTTTCAAGCTTTAGAAGTATCAAACCCTGTCATGAACTAATTTTTAAAAAAAGAAACCACAGAAAGTCGTCGTAACATACCTGTAATCTTCTTCCATATTAACAGGAAAAAAAACGCCACAAAAACGTGATTAAATACGCTCCAAACTAACCTATCTGCACTCAGCGAAGGCGGGAAGATGTCGGGAAGATGTGGTTTGTGTGCATGCACAGTATTCCTCGCTTTCAAATGGACTGGGCTCGAAGATCATTTCCAGTCCTTCTCAGCGGTGACGCCTGTCACGCGAAGAGTATAAATGGAGGTCGAAAAATTTAGAAGATGAATGGCAACTCCTGATCCAGTGTTTTTGTACTGTTGATGCAGTGAAAGTGACGTTCAGCCACATGTTCCTTGCCAGTGCAGAAGTTGTGATAGAAAGCCCATATCAAGGGCAACTGCTTACAGACATTTCAATAGAACAAATCAATTACTCGCTCAAACCGCAAGTGATGGCGATCGCGATGATAATCAGAAACTAGTTCTGCGGTCAAAGATGATAATTGTTATCCTAGTGATCCAGGAGGCAATGTCTCCGAGCTTATTGCAGAGGCAGATGATGGCAGTGACAATGAAGACATCTTTTCTGGAAGTTATATGCACGTGCCTGATATGCAAACTGATGAAGATCAATGTCACGATCATTCTCAGGAGGAATCTGTGGGAATGGCCTCCACAACAGAAGAGGACATCATCTCTGAAAGGATCGTAGAGGCAGTTCTTGATGCACTTAAACTTCAGCTTGAATTGGAACTCTCTCAGATTGGCTTTGAAAAAATTCTGCACTGGGGCAAGAAACTATTTTTGGTGACACACCCTAATCTGGAGAACTTATGCCCGAAAAACTGGTCAGAATGTGAGAAAGTCTTAAAAGAAGTGGGGTATGAAGATGCAAAACAGTACATTATTTGTCTTGATGAGTTTCACCGTTGTCTCTATGGTCTGATGACAAACAGGACACATCCTTGTCCCCACTGTGGAAAGGAAGGAACCATCCCTTACTACTATATTGGTCTCAACTCCACATTGAAATTATGGTGCAAGGGTCCTGAAATGTGTAGGAAAATGACATGTCACATGAAAGAAAAAGATCACTGGTTTCATGAAAATAGTTCAGAGGACTGGGGCTGGGAAATCAAAAAAGAGCTATGGGATGGCAAGAGGTTTTCCCAGTTATCACGGTTCTGGAACCCAGACGAAAGTAGGACTTTACCTGTTTTTTGTCCAGATGAAAAATGCAGATTTGTCATTCCTGCTTCGGATGTGGAGAAAGAGCCATTTTTTTCCCTCTCAAGCCTCAAAAAACTTATGTGTCCCTCGTGCCATAAAAGTTTTGAGCACGAACCAGCAAAAGCATCTGGTGACCCACGAAATATGGCGTATATTCTCCCTTGGGATGGGTTCCAGCCATTTTCGGGTAAAGAGAATCATGGTTGTGGTGCTTTGGAAGTACAAATTGCAACAATATGCAAAGCAGAGGAAGTTTTTGTGGTAGGGTTTGTACCCTGCTACTTGCTTCCAAAGAAAAGACCTGTTGCCCTTGACGCACTTCTGGCCCCCTTTATTGAAGAGATAGAGTGGGGTTTTATTGAGGGTGTAGAGGTGAATTATTCACTTGATACTCCATTGGGGGAAGCTGGTCCAACCAAGCTGAGACATCTGGTATTACTTTGCACAGCTGATTACCCAGCAATGTGTGAACTGTGTAAATCAAAGTTCTGTGGAAAGTCACCTTGTAGAAGATGCAAGTATGGCTTCAAGCGTGCAAGTGGAAAATCAACAACATATTATTATGGAGACTATCGTAGAGCAACAAGATTTCCCTGGTCAAGACGTGTAATTGAGGAATATATACTTCAAGAAATAGAAGAAGAAAGGGCAACGGTGGCAACTACACAGTCTCTATTAGTTTGATTCACAGGTTTGTCTATTTTTTATAGATTAACCAGACTGTATGGCTTTGATATTGAGCGTGACTGTGTTATTAATGCACACAGTTTCCCTTGGAATTATCAAACATCATTTGTCATACATATTAAATGATGAAGTTACTGACAAGAATGCATTACAGGAAAGACTACTAAATTTTCCATCGAGTCCTGATTTCCGTGCATCTCGGTACCGCACTGGCTTTTGGAAAGCAGAGGACTATCAGAAGTTTGTCTTCCCAGCTTCTGAACTAGTGTTAGGGGGTGTAATTAATGACCAAGATTATGAAGTGTGGGAGACACTTCCACGGATTGTAGAGTTTCTTTACTATCAAGGGCGAAATGGATGGAACATTAATTCTGCTATTGTTTTTAAGGACATGTGTATTCGCTATAACATTTTGCTTGAGGAAAGATATGGTCTATCCAGTTGTCATTTAGTAAATCACCTACTCACCCACATCCATGAGGATGTTGTAAATTTTGGATACCCAGATAACTTCTGGTGTTACGATTGAAAGATCTGTAGCAAGGTATATTTCTATATCTAACAACCATAAAAATATTGAACTGACTTTTGTCAGAGCTGAGTTGCGACGGAAGTTTTTAAAGTACGGGGATCCATTAATGTACAGTCTAATGATGGTCAATCTGCTGGAGTGCTGATGACACACTGTTGTGCAGGTCTGTCGGAAATGTCTGCAATTGTTGCCTCTGTTCCTTTTCAAAGGAGAGATCATTTAGTACCTGAATTTTTTGTTGTTGGGCATCTAAAAGGGGTACACTGGAATGCCAGGGAACAAAGAAATGAAGTGCTACAAATTCTGTATGATAAAAAAGGACTTACAGCTACTGATGATGATCTGTCTGATGTTGCAAGCGAGTGTCGCAGCATTTGTTTTACTCAACAGTGTGGGCATAAAAAGGAGACCTTCAAAGCAGGTGACTGTGTTATTATCAAAAGCATTACAAATGGCTTTGAAGTATTAAGAATAACATAGATACTGAGAATAAAAGTGCAAGAAGATCATCAAGTTATCATTATTGGAAATGCATTTCAATATGTTATTAGCGACTCTCAGCCAGCTCGCCATCTTTGGACAGAATATCTTGTTGTAGAGACATCAGGGACTGAACGTATTTGCCATGCATCCAGCATTAGAAGGCACATCATTCTTTGTGAAGATAGTCGTAATCTTCCCAGCCAAAGGCAATTGGTTTGCATAGATTATAAAAGCCCTGATTTTCCAGTCACTTTTGTTACTGTGACTTCCTGGCCACTAGAGGGAGATATGATAAAGGTTAAAGGGGATGATGTAGAGCCATGGAGGGCTCTTGTTCAAACAGTCAGTGAAAGAACAAGGACAGTCAGAGCACACTTTTATGTTCCTCATCCTCGCTGGGGAAGGGAGTAACGCTTATGGGTGCGCAAGGGATCCGTACCCCAAAACAATTCATGGAAATCAATTCTGGGAATTTGCAACGGCTCTTGGCGAGGACAAGGAAGAGGAGTGTTCAGAGATGATTGACCTTTTTTAACAGTAGCAAGTTACCTTTTCTAAATACTTGCTAAGCCAACGGCTTTGCCATATGTAGTATACATAGTGATGTTTTTCGTTTTAATGGAAATAAGAGAATACACCAGAATATGACAATGATGAGTTCAAGAAAGTGATCAAATATTAAAGGTGTGAGCGGAATTCGAGTTATTTTGTTTAGTGTACAGTAAACAATATTTATTTCGCAGGTAACTTTTAAGCCGTTTCCAGAAATCATTTGCCCTGCAAGCGCAGGTTTCTCTCTTGCAAGGCTTTTAGCATTTACAAAGTCGTTCACGCAGGTTGTCTGTCACCTAGTTGGTTTGTTTACGCCCCCTGGTGCATATGAAACAAACTGACTCCTCGCAAGGTAGAAATCATTTTCATATTTCAATTCTTTTTTAATTGAAAATTGGGAATTAGATAATTCCCAAATTCAAAATCGAAATGTGAACAATATCATGAATTCCCAAGTCTGGGAATGCAATACCCAAGTAATTCCCAAAGTTGGGTTATCAATTTGGGATTTTACTTCCGATTCCCAAATTGGGAACTTATTTTTTCCTGTGCTACATGTAAAATTCATTGCATCATTTAATTAAGTGGATAACATAGCAAGTATAACTTAAAGTATTTCACCTACCCACCCAGACTATAGCTGTGTGTGGGTAGATTTATAAAGTTTTCCAAACTGGCCTTGCTGCTTTGCGGCCATAGTTGTTGGCAAAGACCAAAAGGACAAGAAGAGTGAGACACAAAATAGTTGACAATGTTTGTTGTGTTACTTTGTAGGTTAGACCAGACCAGGCGAAGGAGTCACCGGCAGCAGCTCAGCCCGTCAACAGAGATCCGTCCGTACTCAGAGTTCTTGGAAGAACAACAAAAGAGGGAGGCCCAGTGGTCCACCAATAGAAAATCCTCTGCGGAGAAGAAAGCAAGAATTCTTGAAACATACAGTGAATTTGAGGAATCGAAGAGTGCCGAAGAAACCAAAGATGCTGACGAGGTGAACCGAGTTAAACAGCAACTGGAAGCAAAAGATAAAGAGTGTCAGCCTCTAGGAAGTCAGGTCCTGGGTCAGGAAACCCTTTGAAAGGTAGGTGAATGCAAAAATTATTGAACAACTGTTGGGTGTGTTGAACTATTCTTACCAAAGAAGATTCGATTTCCCATTGAAAGTACACGTAAAAATACTTTTAAAATGACCAGAAGGGAAATATAAATAGCCTCAAGAGACTCGGAAGAGGTTATAGTTATCAAGGGTTCGACTGACCAAGGGAATGTTTGAAGGAAGATCAGGCCAAATATTATTTTGGTTCAAGTAAGCGCATTATAGTTATAATGTATCATCAGTTTGAAAATAGGTTTCACGCCTTTATCCGGGTGTCTCATAGTGGAATGTTCACCTGCATTCATTCTAACTTGTACTTGACGAGGATAACCATAAAACGTGAGGCTTATCAGTCGTAATTTTCTCGTAGATGCTTGAAAGGTTTGATGACTCGCTCTCTGTATTGGAGGAGAACATGGCACAAAGACTGTCGAAGATTGAAAGGCGATTAGAATCTTTGGAGATGGTGGTAAGCCATATTGATTTATTGCTAAATCGGTTATTGTTCGTCATGGGAATTACCCGCTGGTCCCAGAGGTTTTCCTGAGTCGCCAGAGAGCCACAAAGCGACAAAGACGAGTCGTGAACCGGTGAGAAGAGAAAAACCTCTGGGCTTGTGTCAAATCGGTAATTACAAAAGGGACCAATGACCTGAGATTTACAGTGCCACGCTCCTTACTGTGGCAACCCAACAAACTTTCACATTTGACAATTATGTGTAACCCATTCAACGGTGTTAAACTACAATCGCACTGTAACTCCAAGTTTATTCTCTTTTCACCGTTTCTCGTAATCAGTTTTAAAACATAATACTTACGTAGCACTTTTTTTTTTACAGATCAAAGATCACAATGATTGTTTGCCGTCATTTGGTGATTTCCCTTCTGCTCTGTGTAGCATCCCAGCCGCCCCAGAATTGCAGACAATGGACATTGAGGCATTCGAAAGTTTGAGTAAGAAAGTTTACACCAGCACACTGGTTGAAACACTTGCACCAGTGACACCAGTGCCAACAACTCCTTCAACTTCAGCACTGGAAAAAGCTTCAACTCCTTCAATATCTGTTGCACCGTCAGGAACGTCGGCATCACATTCTTCAATGTCCCTCTCAGCAAGCAGTGCTATGGACCTTGTCAGAAACAATGTTCTGCAGACTTGCGTGACGCCCAGCTGAATACAAGGTGTTCGAGCTGTACTTGAAAAGGAAGACACTCGACATTTGTGCATTGTGAAGCTGCTCCCGCTGTTTTTTAGCCAAGATGAATTGAGCAAAGGCAATACAGACAGAAGTCACAAAAAGCAGTCTCTGGATAGTCGCAAGTTAAATTCATTAAAACTCGTAGTCTTTAAAAAGTTTCCTGTGGAGCCCGACGAAGAAAAGGAGAAACAGTGGAGGTTTATCAAAACAAAAATAAATGCCAGGTGTCGTGCGAGTAGGTTCTCTCATAGGGATATTTAATACAGTAACATTATACACTGATTGTTGATTAACATTTTCACAATCTTTTAGCTTTTTTTCGTAAGTGATCGCTATGATTACAGTAAGAAAACATGAAATTTGAACATAAAGTAGAATCGATAGCCGTGATAGTTAAGCCGTGAGCGCTGCTACCAAGTAGATAATTATGAATGCCGCAATCGAAAAGTCGTATGCAACTGTAAAGAATAAATGTTTTTGGATTTTAAGCCTTCTAGTTATTTCGTCAAACCCTATGAAGGCCTTTAATTCTGCATGGCTTACTTCATGAAAACGGGCAGTGGGCTTGGAGGTATTCAAGAGCTTTTTGACGGGCATAACTACGTTTCGGTTACCATTAATTCCCATAGATCATCTCCAATGAAAACTAAGAAAAATATCTAATTCATTAAGATTATCTAAAACAAAGCAAACACCAGTGGCTGTCAGGAAATCTGGAACTTGAACATTATCGAGCTGGTCCTTTCCTGCGAGCTTTTTTCTTCAGCATCAGTGTCATCATTCGCGCCTTGGCTGTCACCGTCTTCTTTGCCACTTTTAAAGCCATCTGAATCAAAATTGCTATCACTAGTAGCCCCTCTTCTTACAGCAAAACCATAAAAGCTGCCTTTATCCTCCAAATCCTAAAAAAAGTAGCGATATCCCCATAGTTTGATGTGTTACCTCAAGTATCAGCCGTAGTTTTTGTGTATTTTGATTTGATCGCGTGATTGAAAGGACAAAAGGCCAGACCTCGTTTGCTGAGTCTCTTATCAGCTGTCAAAATATGCTCACAAGACAACAAATGATTGGTCAATTATCCTCCTAAATCTCCATAACAACAAAACAAAAAAATACAAATTCACTAAGGGGGAGTGAGTGGAAGCCTAAGATCAAGCCGCCATGTTTGTTGCTGGTTACGATAATTCAGGGGTCGTCGCGCTGGGCCAGTTACCGCCGGTTTGGATGTTGAAGGGGTCTCTAGAAAAAGCAGTCTCTAGATAGTCGCAAGTTAAATTCATTAAAACTCTTTGTCTTTAAAACGTTTCCTGTGGAGTCCGATGAAGAAAAGGAGAAACAGTGGAGGTTTATCAAAACAAAAATAAATGCCAGGTGTCGTGCGAGTAGGTTCTCTCATAGGGATATTTAATACAGTAACATTATACACTGATTGTTGATTAACATTTTCACGATCTTTAAGCTTTTTTTGCGTAAGTGATTGCTATGATTACAGTAAGAAAACATGAAATTTGAACATTAAGTAGAATCGATAGCCGTGATAGTTAAGCCATGTGCCCTGCTTCCAAGTAGATAATTATGAATGCCGCAATCGAAAAGTCGCATGCATCTGTAAAGAATAAATGTTTTTGGATTTTATGCATTCTAGTTATTTCGTTAAACCCTATGAAGGCCTTTAATTCTGCGTGGCTTACTTCACGAAAACAGCCAGTGCACTTGGAGGTATTCAAGAGCTTTTGACAGGCATAACTACGTTTCGGCTACCATTAATTCCC
>NC_090888.1:33161291-33186291 GCF_036669925.1 Montipora capricornis | reverse complement strand
CAGAAACTGATTTTCATGATAATGTTGATGATGACCCATCTGATGAAAGTGATGAAAGTTGATACCACAGAATACCAATTAAAAGGAGGAATGAAGCTTGTCAAAAGAAAAAAAGCAAAGATAACAAGATCTGTAAGGTTTAACCAGGGCATAAAATTGCGCCTAATACAGGCACCAACGTGACTAAATTTTTCACTTTGGCGACCAAATCCTGAAAATTAGTCGCCAAATTGGTGGCTATAATTTCTAATCACACCTTACCTAAAGATCTAGTGATTGTTGAAGATTTGTAAAGATAAATCTGCAGCAAAGTTCCTCGTTAAGCTCGTTCCCAAAACCCAGCACATGCACGATTTTGAACATGAATCTAGGTTAGCATTAGATTCCATCCCTCAAACCCACATTTCCCGTCTCATTTAACTTACACGACGTACAATCTGCTTTAGACTTCAAATCTACTTCAAAGAAACAAACATTTCAATGTGCAGAGAACATTCAGATTAGGCGAGCCAAAGAGTTGAACCCGGAGCGATGGGTTCCCTTGCACATTCCAATATCCACTAGACTAACGAGACAAGCTCCTGGAAAATCGAATTTTTTAGAGTATTGACATAGTAGTACCCAGCAAAACAAGTAAAAGCTAACCGTCTTCAAAGTGGTTTTTAGACCTAAATACTGTAGATCAGCGCGGCTTTGCTTAGAAACGATATTTCTTGTTGAACTAAAGCTCTAATTCTGCCTGTTTTCATTCTTTTCACAGCGGTAAGCTTGTCATATTAAGACGGGATATTACGTCGTGTAATTGTAAGGAAATGTGCTAGGGTGGTTTTGGTGGATGGAATCTAATGCTAACCATGAATCTATGGTTGCTAGACGCCATCTTGGATTTAGGTAACCTTTCCCATTGTATATGACCCATTCTAGTGTCCTCTTTGTAGTTTGTGCGAATTTTCATTGCGTTTGACAACATGATATGTCTGCTGCGTGAGCTCATTTGAATTTAATATGAGCGAGGAAATTAATGGAAGCGTGGAAAGTGATCAAAGTCATCTTTTTGATCAGTTAAACTATTCTGACAGCACTTCCTCGGTGGAAAATATTTTAGCGTTTGCTCATGTGTTGGACGAAAAATATGCTGAACAAAAAGAGTCCATTAGACGACTTCAATTCAATGGCCATGTGGGTCTATGGGCAGATGAAATGGCAATGGCATTTATTCCGGAAGAGCTGCCGGATCAATTTTACTATGGGTAGTGTCGACCGACATATCGGCCGATCTGTCGACCGACATGTCGGTCGATGGTCGGTCGATATGTCGGTCGATAGTCGACCGCTAGTCGACCGCCAGTCGGTCGATAGTAGACCGATATGTCGGTCGATAGTCGGCCGACAGTCGGCCGGCAAAAAATTGCGTGGTGATCAACATGACGACCGACTCTCGACCGACAGAGGCAATGTCGTGTCTCGGTGAAATATCGGCCAAGTGTCGGTGGAATATCGGTGAAGTGTCAGTGGTCTATCGGCCGAGTGTCAGTAGTCAATCGGTATCGCTTTTTTTTTTTTTGTCCGACGTAAAGTCCTGTATGGAGTTTACTGAGAATTGTTCAGCGGCCGAGAATGAAGCGTTTTTTAACATGAGATCTGCAAAATTAGCTAATAGCTGAGAAGTACGTAAAGTTTTACTGCCAAACATTAAACTGAAAACAACATCAGCAAAGTGCCGTTTTAAGGCTTGAAATATTTGTGGAACTTTGCTCTGCAACACACGTTGGTTGATAAAGGATTAGAAATATATTGGCGGCTAATTAAAATTCAGAGTAAGAATCTAGGTTTCCATCGAGGCCTGCGAAATAGCATTTTCAACCATTGGCCGGCTATGAGTCCTCTGAAGCCATCTAGAGAGGTTAATTTTAAATTCACTTAGAAACACATGAAAACCTTCACTGAAAGATGGAATTAAACGAGCTGAGGCGAATTGTGCTTAGCTTTTATTTTCTTCTTTTTTATTTGTGATATCATTTTTATATTATTTTTCTACTCTGTCAGGTACGCCCTTGCGTATTTGCGTAGGGAGAATTTGCGGCTGCCGTGGCACTAAATTACAAGCCTTCGCGGCGATTTTTTAGAGTTTCAAAGCTACTATCTATCAAAGAAAACCTTGAAATTCAAAAAGGAATAGCGACTGCATAAGTAACACACCCGAAGTATTATCGCACCTTGGCAGCTCTATTTTAGTCTCACTTTACTTTAACACACATTATATTTTTTGTTAATAGTGTCTGTAAAAAATACATAAAAAATATATATATAAAGTGCGTAACACTACAACTAATAGTGTAGTAACTATTTCACCACGCAAACTGACGCAAAGAGCGACTCTGAGCGACGTATCATTCGTGATGGAATTTCAGGTTGCGTAAAACAAAAACATAAGCAATTAGCCAAAAATGTTTGCCGTTTCATATTTTAAACACAGTAAGTTTGAAAGAAATTTATCATTATTATCAATTATAAGTCTGATTTTGTCTGTGACTAAATTCATGGGCTGCTTTAATAAACGTTTGAGCCTTATTACTGACTAACCATAACCCTAAAGTTTTCACCTTATTTGGTCGTTTCCAATGCTGGAAGCCTATCCAAAGAGCTTCTGTGTTTTTTTATTGTTTAGTCTGAGACCAGAGATTTAGGGTTAGGAACTGGCTGAATTGTATGTCTTCAATAGCAAACATTCTGAGACCGTTTCAATTGAACCAATAAAAATTTATTCTGACAAGTAAAATAACCAACAAAAATGTTTTCAACGGGGTGGGGGTATGGAACCAAGCCTACTTTGAGGGTGTGGGATGATGGTAGCAGAAAGAGACGATCTTTGTTTGCTGTGTGTTGTACAATGGTATTGACTGATTCCCTTAAAGGGGATACTGTTCAGCAATGTCATCGAGCAGCCTTCGAAAGCATCCATTTGGGTGAGGCTCACCATACCACCTTCGCCACGTGAATTCCTGAAGGTATTCAATGAGAAAGTCAGGGTTTGTGTTTCCCTTCATTTTCTTAAATTTTTCCTTTGCCGTACACCAGTTGCTTTCAGCATTCTGTGTATGGACTCCGGTTACTGGATCGACAAAATGTAGAGAATGATTCACCGCCCCGTGTTGTAAGCCGAGTCTTCTCTGGAGTTGCCGATATGCCGCCCACTGGTCCGTGTGCACTATGGAGCCAGGCTGAACCTTCCGTTGAATAATACGCAAAAGAGTCGCCGCATTGCGTCGCCTTACGAGCTGTAGGTATGGTCGGGCTGGAGCATACTGTGTATCAAACAACCCCAGTACCCATCTTTCTCTTTGAGGCCGACGCCCCCTGTGAAACTGCAAAGGAATAACAATTACAGCTCCATGAATTAAAATATTATGAAATATTATGAAAAGAATCATTGGAAATACGGTACATTAAAGATGTGAGGTGACGGAGGTGATACGACGCGCTCAGTCCGGCTTCAGACCGAGAACAGTACTGTTCAGTAGCGTAGAAGTACTGTGAGTGAGATTTTTATTTTGTAAGCAGTAGACTAGTTGTTAGGCGGCTAAGGCTTAAGCACAGTGATTCGAACCACTGGAAGGCCATACTTCCTATTTTCTTACCTTGGACTTGTGATTAAACTTTGATTCGTCGATCTGCACAATGACACCTGGTCCGCCTAACTGTGGAATCGGGTGGCGCAGCAATGCTTCCCATGCAACTTGCCGACACTTCCGTGCGAACTTGACTAAAACTTTCTGTGAGGCCGTTCCTTCAATTTCCATCATTCGTAGCGAACACTTGTGCGCCCATTTCCAGAGAAATTGCAACTGCCTTGCGATTGAAATTTTGCTTCCATAGAAATACGAATGTACTCTCACAGACGAAGAGCGTCGACAACGGTGACATCTCCTGTTGAAAAGTAAAGTTTAAGCTATATAGGTATGTTCGGTTCCAAGGGTATAGTTTTTAACCATTTTGTTCTGAAATAGGGTGTTCGTTGTGAGTTTGAAGCCCAAATGGTCTGAAATAGTTGAAAGCTATCGAATTTTAGCTCAGGTCGGCAGGGAAAATACCGTAAACTGCCGCTTATAAGCCCATCCGGTTACCGCTAATGCTCTAATTAGAGCCCAGCTTCCAATAAGCGCCTCGATTCGAATTACTGCGGCCCTCCAAAGGCTTAAAATTTTAAATAACCGCCCCCTACAAAAAACCGCCCCCCCCCCCCCCCCCCCTCTCCGAAAAAAGAGGTTCAGTACTTGCCGGTACGATATATGAGACGTATACGTGAATGTTCTTCAAAGTCGTACGGGTTTGTTTCTAATTTCCTCGATAGCAATATTCATGAAATATCCTAGAATTACAAGGCCTTTTTCAAGTTTTCTGCTTCCAGTGACTTCAACCACACCCTGCAGAACACGAAAGCGTTTTGTGAACGTTTAAAGTTTCACAAAAAAAAAATTTTCTATCACGTTGTTTGAGTATTTATATCACAGGGAGCCCTCACATCGTTTTTGAGGAAAAAATAAAAATTATAATCTTTCCTTTTGTTTTGTATTGGCCATTTTGAATTTTAAATGCGCGACGCGCTGGTCTGGGAGCGAATTAATTATGCGCGGTCAGATGGTGCGATGTCTGGAACCGAGAAATCTTTGGAAACGCTCGGTCGGTCGTAACCTTTATATTTTTGACAAGGGGTGAAACTCTTTTTAGTCCCTTCGAATTTCTCATGAATACGAAGACAAATATCTCTACAAATTGAACAAAAATTTGAAGGCAGAAGGACCAAAGGTTGAACTAATTATCCTGTAACTTATTAGAGTTGTTCCGCACAAGATGCAAATTTCCACTTTGTGACTTTAGGCATGCAAATTAAACCGGCACCTTGTGACCGGTGTTCTCGATCACGTCTTAATTGTGTTTGAAGACAATGCAGTTCTTTGTCTTTAAACACAATAAGGCGTGATCTAGAATGCCAGTCACAAAGTGCCGGTCTAATTTGTATGCCTACAGTAACAAAGTGGAAATTTGCATCTTATGCGGAACAACTCTATTTTGTCTGAATGTTTCTAGCTGTGCAATATTGATGCGTCGTTTCAAAATCTTTGATTTGGTCGCATGCTTCGGCCAGTTGGGGTACACGGAAGTAAGAATTTCAAATGCTTGATTGACATGTGTAAAGCAGAAGTGAATAAGATTGTTTGTTCTGATTGGCTCTTTATTATTCCGGAATTAGGTCTGTTCAATTCCGGAAGTTTACTTGATTTTGTTACGGAAACAAAATAACCATGTGAATGCGGGGAAATGTACAAAAATGAAGAACGCACGTGCAACTGCATAGATGTTGCTCTGCTATAATTAGGCCTTTTGTTTCCCGATGTTTTCGTTGCTGTTGTTTAGCTCTCGCTAAACAAAGGCCTTAATGAACAGAACAATAGCTATTCAGCAGAACGATTCATGGTCATACCCAATATGCAAAACGGTGAACGTGGGGAAGACGAATTCTTCCTGTTCATTTTTAACGGAACATGAACGACGATCACAGCACTTGGAGAATTTGCTTATTTTATATTTTGAACTTGAACACTTTCTTTTATATCAAGCTAGAGTAAAGTTGTGAATCAGATATGAGAATCATCGATGAATTTTTTTTTAATGAAAGCTGTCTTCGAAGTTGCTTGAAAAGTTGTTACCAAAATAATAAAAATACGACTTTCCCTTTTTTTTTAAAAGTGCCTTTTCGGAGTTAAGTTTCTTTAGGGACTTCCTCGGTGATTTTACCTCGACTTCCGGCTCTTTCGCTTTTACTTCCGGTTATACAATGCGATTCTACTTCCGTGTACCCCAACTGGCAGAGACACACGACCATGAAAGCTTGAAGTTGCACCCCTTGTCAAAAATATAAAGGTTACGACCGACCGAGCGTTTCCGAATATTTCTCGGTTCCAGACATAGCACCATCTGACCGCGCATAATTAATTCGCTCCCAGACCAGCGCGTGGCGCATTTAAAATTCAAAATGGCCACTACAAAACAAAAGGAAAGATTATAATTTTTAGCAGTATTGAGCATTTTAAGGCTTCATTTAAAAGAAGTAGACTAAAAACATATTTCGATCAACAGCCTTATTGCTCATTTGGAAACATTTTTTTTAGTCCGCTTATACGTCCATCGGGATATAACCCATCCATTTATAAACTAGCCCATCCAAAACCCCTTGCGAACAGGTATAAGCCCTGGACTTGTAAGCGGCAGTTTACGGTATGTAAATTGGAATTGAAATTACTTACCAAATGTATCCGTCCCCATTGCGCGGGTGGCGAATGAGGCGCATTGCATTCCTACAATTCCCGCAGTTGACATTTCTTTTCAGTAGTCTGTTCCTTTGCAACCAATTTATAAGGCGGAGTTTTCCTCTACTGCTTGTTGCAAAAATAAGGGGACAAAGAACTTCCCTAAAAAAGTTGGGCATTTTAGGAAGCTTGGCTTTTGATATACAATGTAATTCGAATCACTTTGAATGAATGTGCTGAGAACAAAACTCCTAACGGCAACGGCATGACAGCCCGTCACGTGCGTGTGCAGGACTTTGGTTCTAATCAAAGTTAAAACCACAAACAGCGATCGCTGACGAGGGGAACCGTGTCGCAAAAATCCCCATTGTTAGTGTACCATGATCGAGGCCAATGACCAAAACGTATTTTGAATATTTTCATAATCAATCAGGTACAATGAAAAAAGTCCAGTATTGCAGGCCCAGAGGAAAAACTGATAACACGAAAAATTGACTACGACCTGGAAACGCAAAATGTATATAAGTTTTGCATCTGTTCTTTGTTCGCATAATCCAACACCCAAGTTTGCGGCAAAAAAGTAATTAGCGCGGGAGATAAGTCCTTTGAAGAGTGCGCAACTAATTAAACCGTGTCACTTTTACACTTTTTTATAATGAGAGAATTCATACAGAAGAATTTTTCTTGGAGACAAGCCACTTTCCCACACTCCATGATATCGACCCCAAGAGCGACACGGGATAAATATATATAACTCTCAGCGGAAAAAGATTCGATGCAGCTGCATTAGGTGTATTCGAGAACATTAACGCGTTATGGCTTCACGAACAAAAACATGTATGATATGTGGTTTATCGGATGGCCACACTCTGATGAACTGCCCTTACCGATGCGAGTTTTGCGGCGTGTCGGTGAATTATTGTGAGTGCCATGATTCTAGTATAGTGAACAGCGTTTTGGCGTTGGAGACCCCCGAAAAGGCGGACAGAAGTACCGAAACTTCAACATCGAAACCAGCACCGCCACAAGCAGCCCCTGAGAAACGTAAAGGAAGTAACGATGAATGGTAAGCAAACTATTCCTAATTGTAGATTTTGTTTGCAAATAGTATATGCAGTAAAATATATGGATGATTGGAAAAAAATATCGATGGCTATGGCCATCAATCGAAATGAAAGCTTGTTTGGTCATTTGTAGTACGACTTCAAGTAACGCGAGTTTGTATCGAGTCGACTTAACATGCGTATCGAATCGACTTTGACTTGTCAGTATCGAAACGACTTTGTATCGAAACGACCGGACTCCATCGAAATTTATCAGTGTGTGGAATTATGAACAGAGGAACTAGTCTATAATTGGAGCTAAATTATAGATCGCCACTAATAAACTCTATTATGAATAGGCCCTATTTCTTACATTCGTATTTTATTGTATTTACAGGTGTGGGACAAGCAATAAAACTGGACAGAAGAGGCCAGAAAAGACAGTGCCCGAAAAGAAATTCAAAGAAGCCAAGAATGACCTGCAGGCTGCTATGAAGCAATTGAAAAACTCGGAAGAACTCAACAGAAAGAAGGAGGAGGAATACCAGGAAACGATCGCCGCCATGCAAAGACGCATCAAAGAACTTGAAGGTATGTAGCATTTTTTGCACGGTTTATTGTCCACGCTACTGGTCCCATTTGTCCGAGAGTATCTCTGAATTATGCACTGGGATCATGTTTGTCATGATTTGGCGCGGTTTGGTGTCAGACTATCATTATATTTCGATGCTTCGACTATATTTTCGCCTGCTGACAGGCGCTAGAAAGGGAAGGGAGAACGTCAGCAGGAATCGGATGCGGGGAAAAGGTGTGAACATTGTTAAGAAATCAAAAGTTTTGAAATTCGGCGTTGTTTAACAGGAAAATATTTCTTTTCATTTTATTACATCCATCTTTCTACTTTGAAAAAGTTGCGCGCGATGTTTCTGGGGTGGACGTACCTTGCAACATCGCTCAACGGGGGAGTCATAAGGGCTGTCCAAAAAACCGCAAAACCGCATGGAAAAGTCTAAATGCAAAACCGCGCATGAATGCGTTACTGAAAACAGTTATGCACGAAAACCGAAAACCGCATAGTCTTGTTAAACTGCAAAAGCGCAAGTTAAAAGAAATTGTTTGCAAAACCGCATTAAAAATAATCCAAAAACCGGATTACTGCAAATCCTTATGCCCCTCCTCCTCAAAACTTCAAATGTTGCATTTTCTTTTCACCGCAGAATGGTTGCACGCCAAAATGGAGCGCAAAGTATCCGCACTAGAAAGACAGAGTATTCAGTAGAGATGTACACAGGCTGCAACTTCGTTGTGAACGATGCGAAGACGCGGAGTAGAACAGAGATTCTCAAGGGGCGTGTAGATACCACATACGCACGTATGCACGTGTATACAGCTGAAATTTGAAAATTTCTTTTCAATCTTACGAAAATACTCGAGTCAAATCGGATTCAGTCGGCATATTATCAATAATGACAAATTGCTCCAAATGGTAGCCCAGTGGGGATGACAAAGATAGACGAGCAGGGGGTGGGTTGGTAAATTTTCCGACTTTTTGCAACTTTGTCTTTCTGTGCAACGCGCGCGAAAGTTTGACCAAGCGCTTTCGCGTTAAAATGCTTCCGTGGTCAACTGAAAAAAAAACTGATTCTGCCCAAACGGTTTCACTATGAAATTGTTTTGTGCCTAATGGCGGCTTTATTTTGCTGATTGAATGACGCGTCACAAAAAAGTGAAATTCTGACTAAGCGCTAAGCGCTTCGCTGTGGATTATAAGGGCGGCTTCATTTTTCCTTTCGAGTGATTCGCTGTTTGTTATAATGGCGGATTTTCTTTGGACTAATTATTTGTGTACCACGCGCGCGAAAGTTCGAACACTGTTCTGACCAAGCGCTTTCGCGTTAAAATGTTTCTGTGGTCTTTGAACTGCTTCTGCCGAAGCGTATTCACTATGAAATGGTTTTGTGACTCAAATTTTGTAATAATGCCGGCTTTATTTCGCTGATTGAGTGACGCGCCCCCAAAAAAGTGAAATTCTCACTAAGCGCTTATCGCTTATATGGATCCGACCCAAAGTTCGATATACTTTTTCGAATACAAAAACATGCGTTGAAAACATGGCAACGTTAAGCGTATCAGGTATTTTTAATCGATAATTTCATAATTTCATTCGATCATAATATCGTACAGGCAACTGAAAATGCAATATTTTTTTGTAGAGTCGGTTAGCAAGGGCAAGAGTAAACAAAAATCAGCTGCAACTGAAGTGGACACTGACGATGGCCAAAAGTCTGATACTGACATGGGGGAGGTCGATCCTATGGAGGACGGTAATTGGGGAAAGGAAACAAAAGACGATGAAGACGATGAAGACGATGAAGACGATGAAGACGATGAAGACGATGAAGACGATGAAGACGATGAAGAGGGAGCTGAGCTTGCTCAGAAAAAGACTAAAGGTTAGTTCGTGTGCATGACTGAACAATAACTGGAACATAGCTGATTTATATACAAGTCGAATCCAATGACACTTTCCCTCGGGTATTTGACTTGCTATTAAGGTTACTGTCAACAAAATATGGTCATAATTTTCCCCAAAAAAATTGGGGCTCTTTAGTTAGACAAAAATTACAAAATCTTAAAAACAACGCGAGATATGCTAGAAAGAGTGTTTTATGGGAACTGGCGAAGGACAGCAAAATGGGTCATAATCCTAGTTTGGAACCGGCATCCTATTGACAATTTCGCGCGCAAAACTCCATGCGAATCTCGAATTTGCATGCCCAGGGGGAGGACTCTCTAATGCAAATGACGGGGTTGCTCGTCGTTCATTTTAAATTTACCCTTAAAGATACCAGTTTTTAGCTGTAGGTATCTTGATTTCCTTTCTTATCGCTTTAGACAACCAATACAGAATGACAGTGGTTTCTTTATTGATATTTATTCGCAAGCAACCTAAAAAGATAGCCTGAGAGCTAGAAACGTGAGATTTTTCTCCTGGAAACCGTAAGCGAGATAGCAATCCCTGATTTTACCCCTAAGACATGTTGACCAAACATGACCTTATCCCTGGGAATTGATATTTTCCTTATAAAATGTCGTAGTCAAAACCCATTGTGGGGTCAGAGAATTACCATATAACATTTCAAACATTTGCAAATTATTTCAGAAACAAAAAAGGTTACATTCACCGATGACTGAACTTAAACTACTCCATTTTCTTTCAGAATTACCGATATCAGGATCTAATCTGGAAGGTTTTCATAAAAGATATAAAGGCGTCCTCCGAATTTTACAGAAACATCGCTGTTCCTTGACAGAAGCTATGCGACGCTTTGGCATCGCACGGAACACGTTAAGAGATTACATTGGCCTGTGTGAGCTCAAGATCGTGGACCCCAGGAGATATGAAAGAATTGTGGGGACTGAGCGCGAGAAGACAGGGAAAGTATCCGCCAAGATTATTGAATGTCGTTGCAGGGCTGCTTTGAAAGAATTCAAAACTCGCTTGAATGAATTGAAGGAGGAAAAGCAGCTCCTTCCTTTCTATCCAAAAGACGAATTTTACTCCTAATCATTTTTCGCGAGGCTCTGGCGAAAAGTTTGTTAACTAGGATTATTTTCTTTGACGTTCTGTTGAAAGCAATAGGTTATTTCAAAATGTAGGGGGTTATTATAACAAACAGTAGATCATAAATATGTAACTGTAGGATTTCGACAGAGCCTCAGCTTCTTGACTTCATTTTTGTTGTTTTTATATGTTTCAGTTGCCTTACCCGGCTGGGGGAGTAAAAATTATATTAGCTTTGTGATAATAAGGGTTAATGATTTTTAATGAATTTTTTTAAGGCTGGAGGAGTAAAAATTATTTTAGCTTTGTGATAATAAGGGTTAATGACTTGTAATGAATTTTTTAAAGGCTGGGGGAGTAAAGATTATATTAGATTTGTGAGAAACGATTTTTTTTGTGAGAAACGATTTTTGATTTTTAATGAATTTTTTTAAAGGCTGGGGGAGTAAAGATTGTCTTAGCTTTGTGATAATAAGTCCAAGGACCAGAAGTACACTCCAGTTTAGGCCGCACAAGGTGTGGGTCTAGCTATAGTAATTAAATTAATTAAAATGCGTACCACCAAACACCACTATCTGCACCAACTGACAACAGCGACAACAAGTACAAACATGTATTCGACTGATTGTATTCGACTGATTGCACCATCACTTGCAATCGTGACAGCTGATGACGTAATATCTGATGACGTAATGGTCTAAATCTGAAACCTCCGGCCTTGCACATGTAACTTCATGAAAGAACGCAAATACTAAAAATAAATCAAACTAAATAAATCAAACTAAAAATAAAATTTCCAAGAAAATGAAAAATGGAATTATAACCCTTGAAGTAACGTTACTTTCCACCACTAGCGAAGGAATTAATAAATCTGTTTTTGCTTTTGCCACGCAATCTGTAGTTTATCCCGCTTCAGTATGATGGGAATTTCCTGATCAGTGAAGTAATGTAAACATGTCAAGGCACGTTTCATGTACTTGCGTTTCTGAACTCCTTTCGATTGCAAGACAAGGGAAAATCCTTTCACCAAAAATACAAGAATACACGGGGAATCAGAGTTTAATAGACTATTCCTACTCTCAAGCGAAACGGTTAAAAGTAGCGTGATTATATGTATCAATTTCGCTGACGTCAAGACATTCCACATGTGTAACGCAACCAGTGACCTGCCTTACCGTACTCGGTTTAAATAACCGGATATATTTTTATATTAAATAAATACTAGAAGAGTCGCAGAATATTCAGTAGGTCAACAATTAAATAAACCCTAAACGCTACTTGATCCACATACCGCGTGATCCGCGTGATCTGCCTCGTACTGGATAGGTAAGTTGAAGCATTTTTGAAGGCGCTTATCATAATATTTTTTAACAGTTGTAGTTTTGGTAACTTGAGGCACTACTTCTCTTTAAGTATTCTTTATGGTAAAATAATTATTTTAAAAAAAATTCTTAAAGTCCAGCGTCCAGAGTCCATTGTCCAATCCAGATTTTAAGTTTTGGCTGCGTGGGGTATGAATCTAGTCACCGACACACGACATAAAGGGTCGAACATGACCCGCGCTCGCTTCGCGCGGTTAAAAATCACGGGTAAAACATGAAATGCTGCGTGACCATCAACCTCGTATCCAGGCTCTCTCTTCTTTTCCTCCCTTGTCGTCGATACTCGAAAGATTATAGAGAGTTAGCCTAAAGAAACCCGACTCACCAAAGCTAAGGTAGCCATCCACGTGATTATCATACCATTCCTCTATTACAATGGCCACACTCTAAAGGATCGGCAAGTAAATGCCGTGCTTGAACGGTTGAACACTTGAACAGTTCTAAACGCAAACCCCTTTCCAGGTTCAAATCTATAGCCAAAGCTGTTCACCGCCGTCTAAACTCCCACGGGATTCAAAAGTGATGAACAAACAACTAAAAATAAAGAGTCGGACTTATAGCCCTTGCCTAACGGGAAATTTTTGACGACCAAACATAAACATTGTTTGGTGATCAAACATTTTGATGTTGAACTAGGGAATGAAATGACAGTGAAGTATCGGTGAAACATCGGCCAAATGTCGACCGAGTGTCGGCAAAGTATCAGTGAATTGTCGGTCAAATATCGACCGACTGTGTACCGATATATCGACCGACTATCGGTCGACATATATCGGTCGACAGTCGGCCGACTATCGGCCGGCTATCGACCGCCATATCGGTCTACTATCGACCGACTGGCGGTCGACTAGCGGTCGACTATCGACCGACATATCGACCGACCAGCGACCGACATGTCGGTCGACATATCGGCCGATATGTCGGTCGACACTACCCATAGTAAAATTGATCCGAGCTGCCTCTGCAGCCAGAAGAACATCTTGTGGCTGTGAAAACTACGGGCAATGGTGACTGTCTGTATAACGCTGTGTCATTGGTTATGGATGGTACGGAATCGAATCTTCATTTACTCATGGCCCTGGAACTCCTCTTGAACATGGACTTCTACATTCAACATCCAAGGCTTATCTCGTTTTCCAACACTGATTCTCACCATCACGACACACTATTTTCTCTCTGCTTGACAACCAACAGCGATCAGGTCTTTCATGACAAAAGCCACAGTAGAGAAGAGGCGATCTTGTAATAATCACATTTAATAATAATTACATTTATATAGCACAGACCTCTATATGAATATATTCAGTTGTGCTTCACAATATTTTAAAATAAAATTATGTCAAACCATCACGTGAACTAAAAACATAAGAAACTATTAAAAACTACAACCATATACCTATTTAAAAGCTAAATTAAAAATGAGACATGAATAGAAAAACCTATTTAAAAGCTAAATTAAAAAAATGAGTTTTAACAACAGTCTTAAAAGTGTCCAATGTCTTTATGTTGCGAATTGTTGAAGGTAATGCATTCCAAAGATAAGGTGCAGCTGACTGGAATGCACGATCGCCAAGGGTTGGACGGGTCTTAATGCTAGGTAACTCAAGTAATAAAGAGTCGTTTGACCTTAGGGAGTATCTGGATTGCTTTTTGATGCAAATTAAATCAATCAAGTAATTAGGAGCTAGACGGTATAAACACTTAAATGTCAAAAGCAATATCTTAAACTTTATGCAGTAACTAATCGGGAGCCAATGAAGGTTAAAAAGCAATGGTGTAACATGACAGAATCTTGATGCTCGTATGACCAGCCAAGCTGCGGCATTCTGTATACGTTGGAGTTTCATGATATGTGAATTCGGGAGGCCATATAATAGGCTATTACAATAATCTACTCTTCTGGCTATAAAAGCATGAACTAATGATTCGGTAGTTGGACGACTTAAGTATTTCCTAATTCTACGTATGTTATAAAGATAATAAAAAGCAGATGAGCAAGTTCTGTTAATATGACTTAGCATACTCATTTTCGAGTCAAAACCAGGTTCCTAAGTTTCGAACTTCACATGATGGAGCAATTTGGGAGTCGCCAACCAATAACATACTGATGTTGTTGTCGCATTCCAATTAGAAGACATTCTGTCTTATCTGAATTCAGTTTTAACTTATCCGTGTGCATCCACTGACTGATATCAGCAATACATGATTCCATGGCAGTTAAGGCAGCAGTTTCCTCCAAATCATTTCCTGGTCTAAACGCGATATACAGTCTTGTCTGAAGCATGTGTTGCAAGTAAGTCATACAAGTGGAGTTCATGTTGCGGCATTATCAAGTGTTGCAACAACTGGATTCGCGATTTTCTACACTGTTAAATAGGTCCAAGAAATCCTATCGCCTTGCTGTCTTCTGAGCCGCTGTTTATTTGTGGTCAAGAGAAGGAAACCTTGATAACAGAGCTGGTGCATGGTTTTCTCTAAACCATTTTTTGCCCTTGTACAAAACAGGAGAAAACAAGCAAAAATGTCAGCCAGAGCCTGATCAGGAAGACAGTATTCAGGGAAACACTGGAAATCTGAAAAGTGGAAAGACGCCTTGCAAAGAAGACACAACAAAGGAGAGTTCTAAACCAAGTGAACGATCCGGCACCAGCATTGCTATGTCAAAGAAAAGAGGACGTCTAGAAGACTTCGGTTTTAAACGAGAATTAAGTGAACGAAAGAGAACCAAAGAGACCCAAAGTTGAAGAGCCGAAACTGTTTTCCAGATGCACAAATGAAACACCAACAGGATTATCATTAAATTCGCCTAATTTACAGAAACAACCAAGCAAAGAAAAACCAAGCATAATGCGAAAATTTATCCCCAAATGGAAAGAGCAATTTCCCTGGCTCTCGTATAATGATGAAGAAAATGTGATGATTTGCGACTTGTGCTGTGCGCATCCAAGTGCAGCTGGTAACACAGACTCAAGATGCAAAGCGATGACCTGATTCTTCCCGTAGCCGTTTCTCAACTTAAAGAAACAGTTGCATCCATTGCTTGCCTGAAAAGTAGCCATGTGCCAAATGGTTACTTGGAGAAATTTGTAAAGGTCTCAAACAAGTCAAGTAACAAAGACATTAAGGTCTTTCAAGGTATAGAACTCGAAGGAAGTCTCGAGGGGAAAGTTACACACATTGGATCAGGCCCAAGTTTCAACTCCCAGGTTAACAAGGCCATCAACCTCTGCCTGGATGGCCTCAAAGAACGTTTTCGCCAGTTGATATATTCGCCGACAGCCATTCTTCATATGGTCCTAATAACGTGGTCCAGGACTTTTTGGTCTTTAATGTTGATTCTTGGTGGCATAAAGATGCAGAGTTGATTGACTTCAGAAATGGCAACACTGAAAGGCTGATCAACTGGTTTCAACCAGCTCTGCGAACGGCTGGATGTCAAGTAGATGATATCCTACCACAGTGGCAGTCTATGAAGATTACATTCAACGCTCAGTTTTGTGGCAAGGATTACAGCAGTTTGTGGAAGATGTTCCTGTCCAAAGATCCATACAAGTCAGATTTTAAAGACATCCTTCACCTGGTGGAAATCTTACTTGTACTTCCAATATCGGCTACTGGCAGTAAATGTATGGTCTCCTCTCAAAACAGGATCAAGAGCAGCCTAAGAGCCTCCTTGAAAACCACATCACTTGAAGGCCTAATCAGGATCTCTGCTCAGAGTCCGCATCTAGAGGAATTTGATCCTGTTCCTTCTGTCAACTGCTGGTTTGCGAGAGACCAGAGCAAAGGCGAAAGGCAGCGAAGGCCAAATTTTTCACGATAGAGAACTATAGATCCACGTTTACACGAACGGCAAACGGTAAGAATCCAACATTTGCCCTCTGCCTTACAGCCCTTTGCACAACAATGCGAAATTGTCTGTATTTGTTGTGAATGGGAAATATTTAGATGTTTTTAAGGATTAGAAGGAAAAGGAGGGAGATCAAAATTGACTTTTGCCTCATACGAACTTCACTAACTCTTTTGTAAAACGATGTTTTTCCTCGCCTATAAAATTAGGATAGTTAGATATACTTCTTTGATGTTAATTTTACAACTTACACTGTGATGGTTGCACGAACTTGTAATAATTTTTGTCAGTAGACCATGCAGGCCAACACGTTCATGCTGTAGACCTTCATTTGTTGCGTTTATGACATTAGAGGCTTCCTTCATACGGCATGAAAAAGAACAATCATTTATTAGTAGCAAATGAAGCAGAAAAGAGCAACTCTTTATTTTTAGGAAAACTTTCCCTCCATTTGTTGGAGAAATGATTGTTGACTTAGTTGTTACTTAATATCTATTTTCAACATTGTAATGGCAAGGTATTGAATGTGGATAAATATGTTTAAGTTAGTGAGTTTGTTCCATGAGCTGAAGTCCGGGTAATTTTTGATGTTTTTATGACTGTATCACTATGATTCATGAGCAATTTAATCTATTCAGTACAGTGCCAGGGTAAAAGTTGTTTTTTTGCGTGTGTGTGTGTTGTGTTCCAATTTTTTGGAATTGGCTACCACTTTAAAATATTTAGGAGCCAAGTGGCTTTTGGAGAAAAAAGTTAATTTTACGCCCTGTTAACATGGAAAATGATCCTGAGAATTACTGTAGAGAGCAACTTATGCTTTATACCCCATGGAGAAATGAGAAAAATGATCTTATAAAAGACTGCAAGACATATCAAGAAAGATACAAACAAGTAGAAGAAATCGTGAAAAGCAACAAAGAACAGTATGAATACCACTCTGACATACTTGACAAAGCTATCAAAGACCTACATGTAAATGACGATAACTATTCTGCACCAGTAGCTCCTAATACACAACATAGGAATGAACAAGATATTGCAGCTAAAACAAAACCTACTGAGTTATTTGAATGTTTTGATCCAGGTGCCAACAAACAACACAGTCAGTATGATCTATTTCAAGATATGAATATTTTACCAAGGAATAATGATGATGAAGAACTTATACAAAATCGCCTACATGATAGTGATTACCGACAGCTTGTTAGCTCACTAAACAAAAAACAGAAATAATTCTTTTACCATGTTTTCCACTCTATCAAAACTAATGATGACCCACTCAGATTATTCTTAAGTGAAGGTGCTGGATTTGGTAAAAGTACTGTGACTAGCGCCCTCTATGAAGCACCCACAAGGTACTTAAATAGAATGCCAGGTGAAAATCCAGATGAAGCAAAACTACTGAAAGTTGCTCCCACAGGCAAAGCAGCATTTAACATCATGGGAAACACACTTCACTCAGCTTTTAAAATACCTGCCAACAGGGGATTTCAATACTGCACACTTGATACAGATAGACTTAATACAATATGGCACACTTAAGAAAACTGAAAGTTATCTTTGTTGATGAGATTTCAATGGTGGGAATGGAATGTTCAACTTCCTTAACTTCCGACTACGGCAAATAATTGGAAACAAATCACCATTTGGAAATCTGAGCTTGATAACAGTTGGAGACTTATTCCAATTAAAGCCAGTATTTGATAAATGGATCTTTGAAATTACCAATGGTTTTTATGGTGCTTTAGCAACCCATATTTGGAAAGAGTATTTTACCTTGTTTGAACTCACTGAAATTATGAGGCAAAAGATGACAAGAACTTTGCAGAGCTACTGAACAGACTTAGAGAAGGAAAACATAGCCAAAACGATATTAAGGTGCTTAAAGAACGAATTCTAAAAATTAAACCTGGCGAGAAAAACTATCCCATCAATAAAATACATCTATACTCAACACGTGCACAAGTAAATGACCACAACAATACAATATATCAAGCTGCACAAACTCAGAAAGCTCAAATTAAATGTATTGACATTGTAGTTGGAGATATGTCTGATGACCTAAAAATCAAAGTCAAAGAAAAAATTCCAGATGATCCCACTAAAACTATGGGCTTATACAGTGTTGTTTCAGTTGCTGTGGAAGCAAAATATGACTTAACAACAAATGTCAATGTAACTGATGGAATGACAAATGGTGCTGTTATAGAGAAAATAGTCTACAGAGTTAAAGACTGCACTAGGCCAAGTATCACTTGGGTATCTTTCCCAGAAGCTACCATAGGTCATAACAATCGCAACGAATTTGCACATTTATTTACCAAAAATGTGGATAGAACCTAGACACCAATTTTAGAGATAGCTAGACAATTCAAGATTTCAAAGCGACATCAATGCCAGATACTTCGTCGACCACATCCTTTACGGCCAGCTGCAGCTAAGACTATCCATCGTTGCCAAGGTGATACACTTAATGAAGCAGTACTTGATTTATCATCATCAACCAGAGAACACATGCATTATGTTGCTTTAAGTAGAGTAAAGAATAGTTCACTACATATAATCAATCTAAATGAAAACAAAATCTGTGTGAGTCAAAAAGTTCAAGAAGAAATGGCCAGGCTTAGAGAGAAGTGTTTGCTCCCTTCTATACCATTTTTACACAATGCCGACCAGTCTTCTAGAATGAAAATACTGTTTCATAATGTTCGATCTCTTCATCTTCGTTTTGATGATGTCACATGTGACTACAATGTTCAAGCAGCTGAGGTTAATATCTTTGACGAAACGCGTTTATGCCCTTCTGATTCCAATACAACCTATGAAATGGCTAATTTCAATCTTTTCAGAAATGACTTTAACCCAAATAGCAATGTCAGAAGTAGTTATGGGATGGCTATGTATATTAAATCTAATATAGATTGTGCAAATACAGCATTCAGATCTAACTTCAACAATATAGAACTAACTGTACTTAATGCTGTAGTTCCAAACTCACATTTAGTAGGCATCTATAGGTCAAAAAGCAAAGCTAATCAACAAAAATTAATTGAAACTATAAATCATATCCTTGATACAATCATTCGTGATGCAGATACACCTACTGTGATACTAGGTGACTTCAATGTTAATTTGATGGAAGTTTCATCCGAACAAAAGGCATTAAGCCAGTTTACTACAGATTATCATACACAAAATGGACCATATCTATACCAATATACCAAATAATGTACTAACTGCTGGTGTTCTAGAGTCCTATTACAGTGATCACAAGCCAATATATGTTTGCTTAGTATAAAGTCAATACAATTGAACTTCGATTATCCGGACTCGTTGGGACTACACGAAATAGTCCGGATAATCGAGGGTCCGGATAATCGAGAATATGAATATTAATGAGAAACAAAAACTGATTACATTAAATCGTTTCGAAAACAATATGGTCTACATCTTCACTGTCCGTTGTGAATACCTGTACACGTGTCAGCAAACGCCATGATCTTTTCCTTGCTCTTTCGGATATCAGATATCTGCCGTTTACTAACGCCATATTCAGCTGACAAATTGGTTCCTTTTCTTCTTTCTCTAATCACAAAATTATAGCCTGTTTTTCTTTTATCGAAAGAACGGATCACTTACGCTTCAAGGACATGATGATCGTGAATAAACATTCGTGACATAGTGTAGCTTGTTTGCCGAATGAGCCAATAGAGCGTGAAATTTCACTTAGCAACAAAGCAACTCTAAGCCAATCAGAACTCATTCGAAAGTTCTGCATTAGTTACGACGTGTGCAAAGAAAGAGAAACAAACTCGCGTTTACTTTACTTTTCAACGCTGTAGTTTTAAAAAGAATATGGCTAGGGATCTTGATGATGACTAATAAATATTCGCGACAAAATTGGGACCAGAGAAAAAGTCTGGATAATCGAGGACTGGATAATCGAGGTTCGACTGTATGTCATACTTGTCTATGAAGATGAAAGTTACCCGTATTTAGACTATGTACAACCAACATCACATATAATTTTATTATTATTATTATTATTATTATTTGCATGTCATTTACCATCATTGCATTCTTTACTCAGTCAGTGGTCAACTAGTTTACAACTGCTAATTTTCCTTCTGGACTACTGGTACCAGTACCTTACAGGTACAGTGTCTCATCAGCTGACCGCAGCCATCACCCGTGTTCAGCTAAGACTGGCAAAGGACAAACATTTTAACTGTTATAATTCATTCCATATTTCATTTCTTCATTCATATCAATAAATCAACACACCCTATCTTTACAGGTGCACCAGTGTACACCATTTGAAGTCAACACTGACCCAACCGTAACCATCACATTGTAGCAAAGAATAACAATAAAATCAATGAGGAAGAAACAAAAAGACTCACCAAACAAAGATATCGTATCCCATCGATGCAATCAACAATGGACTCATCTGATGTCAGTTTTAATGCACCAACAATGAAACGATGGCATTGCAAAAACTACCTGCTTGATGCTGCCAACAACACATCTATTGCATTTGGCAAATGAACATTTCGACTCAAGAAATTCTTTAGTTCTGGAAGACATCACCACAAATGGTGCTACTGATATATTCACCAGAGGACAAAGTCAAAAAGTCTGCAGTGCAAGAACAATTCTCAACAACAAATTCTACAGTCCTAGAAGACATCAACCCAAATGGTGCTACTAATATCTTCAACAGAGACTAACTCGAAAAGTCTGCATTAGACCGATTAATTTAAAAGAAACAATCATACCCCTAAAATTAAACAAAATAGTGCTGAGTATTGACATTATTTATAATAAGTGGACTTGTGTGCTTAAGACAACTGGTCAAAATTAATGAAATAAGTCAATTTGTTTGGAGGAATTTACCATTAAATCTAACAGTACAAATATAGTGACAATGCAAGATCAAATATAATTTTTATTTCAAAATATAACAAATCCAACTTAACATGAACATTATCAATATACTGTAGTTCATTGAAACCAAGAGAAAATACATGTAATATGTCGAACAACACAAGGCTTATCATAAATATAACCAAACGTATTAAGTACATTTGTAGGTAACTCAATTCAAAATGTGACAAAACAACTTATTACCTCAAACCTAACAAGTACACCAAGTACATCAATGGTTGAGAGAAAATAAAACACATGTAGTTCCACTTCCTATTCATTGACTGTAAGTTCAGACACAGTTCCGCTTGAAGAACTGACTTAACATGAACATTGTCAAACAGAAGTAGTTTCGTTGCCACTTCACTCTCATTTAATTGAAAAAGATCATCTCCATTGACCTTCTGCAACACATCTTTAAACAATTTCAACGTTACACGACTTCCCTCATCAGTATCGACCAGGACTCTTGCACAAAACCCGATTGAACACCGCATTGATTTCATTGTATGCCCCCATCTATCACAATGTAATACTGAGCTGGAACTAACTTGAATAATTTTCTTCTTACAATTTAAGCACTTTAGAAATCTCTCGACTTTCTTGATAGAAAAATTTCCACATTGCCAGAAACTGACTCAACCAAAATACTTTGCTGGTCACCTCCGGCTAAATCAGGACTGATGTTGACAGTCGCCGCTTCATCTGTGATCAAAGAAACAGTGGTGCAAAATGAAGTAGATAATTTCTTTTTCCCTGACCAAAAACGTACTTGCACATTGCTTAGGCAATAACAGTTTCCCTCTTTTATTGTGTCTATCATCGCTTCCCAAATATCCAATGCAATACTCCTGGGGGGGGGGGGGGACTCCCATATGAAACAGATGGGGATGCTCGTTGTCTCGCTTAGGGGTGCAAATTTTGGATTTTGGTCTCGCTTAGGGTGTTCCTGGCAAAGCGCCAACATTTTAAGCCGCCAAAGTCTCGTTTAGGGTTCCGCGAAGAAACACAGAATTACGCGAAGAGAAACAGAAGTCAAATTTTCTTTTTAACTTGTTTTTAGGGGTCAAAATTCGCTTGAGCCACGCCCAGATTGGTCTCCTTTAGGGGTCACAAAAAGCTTGTATTCTTACGATTACGCTTCAATGGGGAAAGATTTTGAACATAGCCAATTACACTTTCCTGCTCAGTAGAGGGACACTCCATCTTCGACTTGGGAGGTTCAGCACACGCGGGAATACACTGTTCAACATCGCTCATGGAAGGCACAGTGCTAGGAATACACTGTCGAACATCTACATTTGTAACTTCTGCATTCTTTTTACCATACTCAGTGTCCTTGTTTGAGGACTCAGTATTCCTGTCATCCCTATGCTTCCTTCTCGTCGAAGAAGTTCTCGAAGTACTTCTTGAAGCCATTCCGAAATATATTGCAAACGACGATACACTTCGTTGCGGACCCACTTTTAAATTGTCCTGATTGATTAATACAAATAATACAAAAACCCTCCCACAAACACTCCCTTACTCCTCTCCATTCCCCTCCCCAAGATCTCCTACAGTATGGACAACAGCGCAAAAAACTGAAGAGCTATAGCGTAGCCTGCGTACCTTGGTAATTCTTAAGCAATTTGAACGCTCTAAGAGTAGCAAGACCGCAATAATGAGTGCCAAGCCAGGTAATTGCAGGCTATTGCTCATGGAGGGAACCTGATCTGATCTAATTCATAATCAATAACAGGACAGACGCATGGAAAACTGAAGTACATTTGTTAAGTTACTCATTGCCTGCCTATGGATCAACCTCTTTCCCAGGGTCTCTCTGGAGCGGGGGAGAAGGAGACCCTGGTTGAATCTGGTCACGTGTCTCCCAGAATCTGGGAGATTTCAAATTAATGACTGATGGAAGGGGTGGTTCAGTATCAATTTGCCCATACTCTGAGTGCTGGGGAAGGGAAAGATATGTCAATCAAAACAAACTCGCACTTACTGCGTGTATTGAGGATCATGTCATCCCATCCAGAAACTCCCAAAAAAATATACACAGGCAGCAAATCTGTAAGTTTACGCTGCTGCTGACTTTGTAAATCGGTTGGTGATATTTCTCATTGGCGAAATCTTTACAGTAAAGGTAATTCGCAACCTCTGGCTACTGCTGAAGATCTGTACAAAAAAGCGCTTCCACGAAGTGATGTGAACGAAGACTGACAAATTTTAGAAAATTCAAGACAACGGTCTCGGAAAGTCAGGCATCATTTGAGGTGAAAGTGAAGCGGTGCTTCGAGGAGTTGCCCTCTGCGCCACACACAATCAAAAGTTTGAAGTCCAGGAAGGATGCAAACATGGTCGAAATGTGCCAGTTAGCCACAGGCGCCGTGGACTATGTTTCGCTTCAACGCAATCACCGCAGGTTAGTCCTAGACTTTTTAGATGTCTGTTTTCTTTCCCCTTATTGTATGTCGTTCATTACTTGCAATGTCAATTGAGCAATAATCATATATAGGTGTGTTCTATATTTATATTAGAAGAACGTTTCAGTCCTTCCGCTAAGCCTAGTGTTGATGTGTCTCTGTTGCAGAGTCATATTGCAGAGCAACTGGAAATCGTTGCGATTCCCCCCAAGTGATGTCGCTGAAACACAGGTAATCGTTTTTTTAAAGCCTTATTGGATATAAGAACTCAGAAAATTTGATGAAATCAACAACCCTTTGATCGTAATTGAATTATTCTTACAAGCATACGGAAAGCTGAAAAACATATTTTTATTTAATACAGGATGATTATCCAGAAAATCAACACAAACGAGTTGAATGGGGTGGCCCGGAGAAGCACAAAATCGGTTCTTAGACAGAGAGACTAAGATTACAGAAGAAATGAAATTGCTGTGTCCAACTGCATTTAACATCTTGTCTGCAATGATCCAGTTTGTCAACAACGAAGACAAGAGGACAGCACCTATGGCACTAATTTACAGTATCATGATGTTTAAAAGATGCCACGAGATGAGCCGGGTTCAACGCGTAAACACCGTATTGCTAGCCGAGGGAAATGCTAGTCAAGAGGTGAGTAACAATTATGAGCCTCTAGATTTAACTGCTGTGTTCAAAACAAGGAGAATCTTTTACCGGTACTTACCATTGTTTCCATTTATTAATCACAGTCCAAATGCAAAATCATCACATTGTGATAATATTATGATGATTCTGATGATTCTTATTACACTCTTATTCTTATTATTATCAGCAGCATACATATGTTTCTGTTACTATTTGGAAGTCTTTGAATATAATTCTATTGTTGTTTATATGTTATCGTCTGACAGAAACCATCATGCACAGCTTTTATTTTACAAAGGTGTTTGACTCTGTGAAAGAAAAGGTTCATGCCATTTGAAAGAAATATCTTTTGAGAGAGTGAATGTCCAAGTCTTTCCTCACCTTCTCACATGAGCAACAACGAAAAGTTTCTTTTTTACATGCCATTGCATAGCCTTTGAAAAATATTTTCTGTGTGAATTGACATCATGGTCATTTTGTGTCAATATTATTTTTAGCTCATAGACAGGCTGAACAAGTATAGCTTCTGCTTGGAAAAAAGCATGAAGTACACCATACAAGAGGAAATAGGTTCACATTTCTTGGACCATGCAGTGGAGCAAGTCAAACAAGGAAAGCAATTTGTCTTTGTTTTGGACAACATCGACTGGGATGTAAAAGCACATGATGTTCGTTCCAACAAACAGAACCAAAGTGTACATGCTGTGGCTACCAGCATTGTTTTTGACCGTGTAAGTTCGGGACACCTTCCAGATGAAGGGCAGCAGAAAAATCTTGCCACTTGCAATTTAAGTGAGTTGATTAATGTAAAACTTGAGGAGACAAGAATGACAAGGCAGCGCTAGCAAAAATTTTGTGTCAACTATTTCC